>NW_010399470.1:26679-58767 GCF_000710305.1 Buceros rhinoceros silvestris
CCTACATGCAGAGGCCTGAGATCCTTTATAAAAAGAAAAAAAAATTCTCACTTAATGACTATATAAGCTTGGGATTTTTTTTAAAAAATAAACAATATATCATCTATTATTTGTGATTAAAATCACAAGATTTGGCAACACTGATTTCCAGTGAAATCAGTAGGGGTTTAATTAGTCCAGAATACAGCTCTGGTTCTCTAAGAGACACTAGGAAAAAACCCTGTGCTAATCAAAATTTAATTCTGACTTTTGGTGTATAAAATTGCTCCTTTCTGCTAGCCTTAGCTTTTTTTATCCCCCAAAACCAGTTGTTTCTCTTCTATATTTTATTACATACACTTTTAGGAGTCGAGGTTTTTGTAGGAGTGTGAAGTGCTGAGCTCTTCCGGCTCTACCAAAGAAGCACTGCACAGTACCTGGACAAAACATTGTCTTTCTGGCCTAAATCTCTCCATTGTTCCCTGTGTCTGCTAGATGGATCTTGTAAAGAAGAAAGTCACAAAAACTGGGTTTCTCAGGTTCTGGGGCAAGTTGTATCCTGATCTAAGAACCGGCATAAATTATTGCAGTCTGGGTGCTGTTCTCCTGCAGCCTTCCTCCTCCCAGCCCAGCACGGGCCGTCCGCCAGCCGGGAAATTGCTGCCGTAGGGTAGTGCTGCTCCAGTGTCCCCATAGTTGCGGCAGGCTGCTCCAGGGGAGCTTTAAGTAGAGCCCCCCGCCCGGGAAATTCCTGCCGTAGGGTAGGGCTGCTCCAGTGTCCCCATAGTTGCGGCAGCCTGCTCCAGGTGAGCTTTAAGTAGGTGCCAGATTGGCCAGCTGGAGACTTCTCTGTGCCAGGTGAATCCCGAGATGGAAAGATCAAGCTGCTTTTTGGGCTCTTCCTGCTGTCAAAGGAGTGAAAACCAGGCCAGGATGAAGTTGAGAGCCTGGCCTGCTATTTAATTAATTTGGTCATCTGTCATATAAGTATTTCTCAAGGGTGTTGAGAAGCCTTCATGCCTGGAATGCTTTCATGTGGAGGGCCTTTGTGTTTGGAATTACTTTAAGGTCCTCCAGTGCAAGTTGCCGTATCAGCAGAACCACGGCAAGTCCAAGTAGCTGTTCATAGAAGCCTCTTGGTACATGGCATTTGATTTCTTTTAGGCACCTTTGCTTTTTCATTGAACTCTCTTGCCTTTACAAACGCCGTTCCCTGGAACAGAAAAGAGATTTTCAGTTTTTTAAACCAGACAATTGCTATTCATAGAAACAACTTTTCAGCCAATAAGTACTGTGGAAGCCTGGACTGAAAGGTCACCACTGCGATAGCTGGTGAGGGTCTGGGGTTTTTAATGGAAAGTGAGTATTATGTGGCTTTGCTGCATAATGTGTTTTGCTGGGAGGTGAAGCTGTACAGCAGTGAGCTTTCTCTAGAGGCCTATTCTCTTGGCTTTATGTCGAGGACAGGCTTCAGCATTAAATGGCTTTAAGCTTGTCAAAGAAAGGTTATTAAAAATGTTCCTGCCTTTCAGTCTCTGTGCTCAATAGGCACAAAAATGCAATACTATAGGGATTTTTTTCTATTTAGTCATGTCATTTGGCATTTTGCCTATAGCTAAAAATGAGATACCATCTGTTTTAGGCTCACTAACGATTCTGCATTGACTTGAGCCTGTTCACTAGTTTATTGTTACCACTGAAGAAATAAACTTGCTTCTGTTAATTGCACTTTTGCTACCACATTTTGGTGGGCTTTTAAATCTTAGTGATTTGTTGAGATGGGGAGCTGAAATCACAGTTGTAAGACTTCTGTGCTGGGGCTCTAGGTAATGTTGTTTGTGTCGTCTTAGCGCAGTTCTTCCATCAAAATATATTCTTATAATGCGGTGGGACCACTTCTGCCTTAGGGCCTTTTGTATTTCACTGATTCTGTTTACTAGTGAGCTGTGGCAGGTAGGAACATGAAGTGCAACTGCTGCTGCCCTAAGCACAGATATAGGGTGAAATAGCCGTGGGTTCCCTGCACTGGTAGTCACTGGCATGGTTGCTGCACTGAGCGCTATTGCTGTCTAGCAGGACATACGTACTTGGGTGCAGGGAGGCTTCCTCAGCCCTGTGCGTGTGCCTGCTTAGAGGAGTTGTCCGCAATAGTGACTGTCTTCATGATGGTCTTCCAGCATAGCTGGAGGCTATTCCTCCACTCACTGTGGTTTTCTGATGACTGTGTGAACACTGTTTGACTGACAAAAATGTTGCTCTTGTAGAAATCTCTGGGATGTGAATCAATGGACAGTGGAGCTTTGTTCCCCTAGGATGCTTCCTAGAAGGGAGAAGTGTCGCTGTGACACTGAGCAGCCTCCGTGCTCGGAGTCGACATGGGCTTGTTCCCAGCTCCCCACCCACCGTAGAGCAGCTCCTCAGGGCTGGGGGGATCATTACATTTCTTGACAGTTTTACGGTTTCCTGATCACTCACAGTAATGGAAGTGTGGCATAACCTAGCACTAGATTAAGGCAGAGAACATCTCTTTTCTGGATGCACCCTTCACCGAGATCCAGACACGCAGCGCATCCTGTTTAGCAGGACTGTGGAAAACAGCCCTCAAGCTCACTGCAGCAGCAGAGCTCTGAATCTAGGGGCATTTCAAACAGAGGCATTAGAAAGCATTGAGGGATGGTTGTATGAAGTGACAGATCTAGGAGCAGTGGTTTTATGGCAAATATTGAGCAAGAGTTTTTGATTGGAATCATCTCACCTTGAGAAACAACTGCTGTCTTGAGAAATGCTGCTCATAAGGGGAGCTGGGATGCTTCTTGTTACAAAGCCTGATTTTGCGAGGTTCTTGCCCCAGCTGCTTCAGACTGTATGAGGTTAAAACTTTACTAGTCAGCTTTTCAACATGAAGGCATTTTTAAAGCCCCAAATGGTTTTAATATCTCAAGTTATGTTCTAGTTACTGAGCAGTGCAGAAAGGTAATTTAAAGACGGTTATATGTGGCTTTTTTTGCCAAAATCTATTTGCTTATTAAAGAAGCCTTACACTTTTTCAAGCAGCACCCCTCTCAGAAGACAGGCTTTAAAGCCTTGAGACTGCTAAGAAGTTTCAGCTTGAAAATTGGCTGGAGCACACGTATATATGTTACTTCCAGAATATTTTATTGTCTTGATGTTGTAATAGCGAGGTAATCGCTTCATGATGTTGTGATAAAATAAGAATAGGTGTAAAATAGGAACAGCTTTAAATTCTTTGAGTTCAGAGCTTTTAAGTTATACCTCTCGAATGGTTTAGTCACTCTGCTTTTCAATGTACTTCACAGTAACCAGGAATACGTGTACTAACTATCCGGTGTGCTGCTGTAACCAACGAGGATGATGACTGCTTGCAGGGATCTCCAGCACCGTTTGCAAACATTTGCATGTAAAACTACTTAGAATGGTGTGAAAACATGGTCTGCATTTAGTTCGGACAACTTTTGAGTAGCTACACAGCACAAAACCATGGGTTTATCTTCTAAGGCTTTGATTAGATATCTGGCATTTTGAATCTGGAAGACCATTTGGACTTTATGACAACTCCCCCTTCCCACAGTTAGTTATTGGTTGTATTTTAGCCTATGATTAAGGCCTTGCTTTTAGATACTTAATTTTTAGAATAGCAGCACTGTAGTTCTGTGCAGGTTTCAAAGAGGATTTCTGGTGGTGTCTTGAATTCTGTTCACTTTTTGTTTTTTCTGAACAAGTCCAAGCCACACTTACGCAAAATGTCATGTATAAATAAGTTACCACATCAAATTTCTAATGCACATTGTTTTGTTTTTCTTTATTTTGCTAAGGACACAAGTGTTATTCATAGCTTAGGGCAGAAATGCCTTTCCTTAGCCAAATGCCAGCAGCAGAAACCATGAACATATATTTTATTTGAGCTATCAAAATCAACTCATCTCATTAAACTTACCTTCTGCTCTTATTTTCTGTTATTATTGTAGGAAACTAATGTAATGACATAACTATTCACTAACACAGGAAATCTTAGGAGAATATTGCAGGATATGGGGTTTGGATTTTGAATGCAGAATTGCAGGGAACTTGTTTTAGGAACATGATCATCATCATGTCATTGAAAATAAGTGTCACTTCTATGATAAGCTGACTTAGATTTCAGCATGTAGGTTTTTGTTGAATATGTGACGTGAGTCTCAACAGGAATCGTTAGTGATGAATTCATTGTCTAAAATGCACGTTAGAGATTCAGTTTCCCACAATACACACTTGTTAAGTTGGAGAATTTAATGAATAATTCATAGAGGGAAAGGAAGGGTTATCAAACAAGCTGAATTTCAGTCAGTGAAAAGGTTTAATAACTTTTTAATAAAATAGTTGGAGACTTTATCAGAGACTGATCAAGGTAGATGTATTGAACAGGATTGAAACAGGATTCGAAAGGGAGAGACAAAGATCTGAGAAAAGGACTGTGCAAAACCAGAGCAGAGAAGTTTGACAAACTATAAACATAGAAATAAACAAATGAGATCTATCATGTGAAATGCCAGTGATAAGCATAACAAAAATGAATTAATGGAATTTGTAACAGGCATAAATCAGAGAAAGCAAAGATAAAAATACTAGAATGGAAGTTGAGAAATTGAGATGGGGGGAAGAATGAGGGGAAATTGGGGAGTAACCAAAAGGGCAGAGAAGATAAATGTGTTCAGAGTATTCCCCGTAGGTTTTACATCTGCGAGTCTTAGATATCCATCAGAACAAAATATTCTTGTGAAGGGCTTGTATGGTTCTGGGAGGAGGTTTACACAAATTGCTCAACTGTTCTGCTGACCCATTGGCGCCTTCCTTGCGGCTCAGTTGCTGGAGCTGAGCGGGGCTGCCTGGTGAGTGTGTTAAAGCCAGTAGAGGAGGGAAACACCAGTGCATGCAGGTGAAGGTGCCAGGATCTAGAGTTAGACTAGGAAAGCAACAAAATGAGCGTCTGCTCTCATAGCGGTCTCGGCTGAAGATGTGAAATCCCAGCACGGCTATGGGGAAGGCTTTTCAGGGTCTTATGGGACTGTCATTATCAATACACTGTGGTTCTCAAAGCCTTTCATAAACATGTGAGGGTTCCCAGTGTATAAGTCCGGAACTAAATCTAGATTTCCTAATAAAGTAAGATTGTCTGGAAAGTTCTGGAGTGGCTGATTGTATATGGTCTTAAATCACAAAGTTTGGATCTGGATGAAGTTTCTTGAAACCTGCAAAGTTAGTCCAATGAAATGGTCCAAAATACTTTGTCTAAATAAGACATCGTGTCATTTGACAGAGCTAGAGAGAAAGCTCTTTGGCCTTCCTTTCTCATTATTGTCCAGACCACACTCCCTGACTTTGGAATTATTTGGAATATTTTGTCAAATCGATACCAGTCAGAACAACATGTGCTGGTTTTTGTATCGGATCGATAATGATGCTCTTTATCCAGGGAATGGGGCTTTATAGTCAGCCCTTGTATTGCTCGTTACAGTTAAAGCTTGTCTTACACTTCCCATTCAAAATGATCTAAAATGTTTTGAAATGTTAAAAATTTTAACTGTTCCTACTTGATGCCTTCCCCAGGATGAACATTTGTTAAAAGTTCCAGCAAAATATCTGCTCATGCCAAGTGGAGTGGGAGAGAAAGAAGCAACAATAATTCTACGGTTAGCATTAAGCTCTGGTTACTCCAAAATTTGGGGAGCTTGGATTTGCGTTTCAATATTCCTGTTAGGTTTCGTACTTCTTGTTACCGGCTCTTTTTGCCTGGATATTTCTAGATTCTGTATTTCTTGTCATCATACTGGTAGGGGGATACAAGTGTATCCCTAAATGTCTTTGTAATTAAATGAATTGGACTGGATCCTAACTTAAACTTAGGTATTTGTCATCTGATCTGTTTCTGTTGTCTTTAGTTAAAATTACTCCAGATTTGCCAAGAAAATGTTTTATGTTCTTTGTGATGTTTTGTTCCTTGCTCTGGGAGATAGCGAGATAAGCACAGGCAGAAAACATCAAAAAATCTCCATTTATCTGATCCTGGTGGTGCCGGCAGGGAATGGCAGCAGCCTCCCACCGCTCTGCAGGTCAGTGTCCCGAAGCTGATGAACGCCTTGTCCTGCAGTGCCCCAGGAAAGCGGTCACTCTCTTTTCCAGAGGGTTAGCAGCCACTCCTTGATTTTCTGTCTGGCACAATTAAATTATGCTCTAAGAGTCTGTAGTTTCCTACTGCAGGCACCTGCAAAAGCAGATGAGCCAGGTCAATTTGTGACTTAAAACTCCAAATGCAAAACATGTTGGGAATGAAAGAGTGACCAGTTAAAGCACATTGCAAAATTATGAAGTGGAAAATAATGCAATCTGAAAAATTTCCAGGAGTGAAGGGAAGCAATGGTTATTATGCAGAAATCAAGGGAGGCTGCATTACCTTAGCTGAACAGTTCACACCCCAGCTGAACTCCGTTGAAAAAGGGAAGAAAAACCTTCCCCAACAGTGTCATGTAACAGCCAAGTTCCAACTCGCGTGATAAAATTACGAATAGTATAGTGAATATTCATAGACTATGCATTCATTTAATGTGATTTTTTGCTGGGGGTGGGAGTTGTGTCTTTAAAAGTTTATTTTAATTCTTGTTACAAAAAAGACTTTCTTTTTTTTTGTTCTTTGTTTCAGTATTCCTAGACAAGTGTAACCATCTGGCACCTTTTCTTTAGGGATGAGATTGCTCAGTAAAAGTCTGCATCTCTGTTTTTCCTAAATTGTATTGTCACGTTAGGTAGTGGATTTAGTCAGTACAGATCCATCTGATGCACTGATTCTGTAACCAAGGCCTGACCCTTATACTCCAAGTACCCTTTAATAAAAACATTGCTGTGCTGTGGCGGAGGAGAAAAGACCGTTTACTCATCAGTGAGGTAAATATACTGACTTTTGTCACCTATTTCCTTTGAAAAATCACCTGAGAATAATAATTGGAATCAATGGTCTTCAGATTTTCCCTTCTATATCTCAAAGCACCGCAGGAGCCAAGAAAGAAGAATCCTTTTTTTGCTTTTTACTTGCTTTGCTTTTTACTGTCACGTCCGGATGATGAGCTGTTTTCCATATAGGAGAAACTCAAGGCAATCATTGAAATTTTGGGCTAGGGCGCACGTCCAAAGGCTGTCCGTTCTCCAGCTCTGTGCAATCATCCAGCGATGAACCATTTCCCTTGCCTAGCAGAAGCACTAGCCCGCTCGGGCATCTCTTGCAGATTAATACCCTGTGGGCATTCCCCAGCCTGAATTTATGTTAAAATCAATCGTGGTAACAGACTTTGGGCCAACTGCTTCAACTCCTTTCTTCTACTTACTCTCAGGACCAAAGGTGCTTAAATACAGTTTCAAACAACTATTGCCACGAACACAAATACTCTGCTGAATAAGACAAGTAAAATTCTTCATTTCCTCAGGTACAACTGCAAAGTTTCTTCTTTCTCTGCCATTTTAAATCTTCCTGGTATATTCCTTGAACGATTGTTTTTTGATAGCCTGGGGTGCAGACGTACATCCCTGGTGAGCAGGACATATTCCGCGTCATTTTGGCTGCAGGTGATTGGCATATGGGCGTCCTCCGAGCCTGCAATGCAGCTCGGGAGACCCGTTCTCTAAAAGCAGCAGATTTTGGGCATAACAGATAAATTCATTCTCTGTGCATAAAGCACTTACTGCTTCTCTCATACCACCACTAGTGCAGCACCAGGCCTTGACTTCCTCCCACCAGTCTGGATAGCTACCAACCTGTAGGCACCAGCCAGATGGCACAGAAATATTTTTTTGGAATGGGTGTGTGAAGTAAGTTCCACAAAGACCTCATTCTGCTCCCCAGTTAAAAGCTATGTGGAAGATGGGGGAACAACATGCTAGTGTAGAACAAACTGAGAGTGCTAGATGAAGTCTGGTCGGTTTTGTTCTCTCAAAAAGCATACTGTGTTCCATGGTCATAAATTGCGTGAATAACTATTTTTATTTAAAAGGGTGTAAGTTACTGATTACAATTTTTTCAAATATTCAGGAGTCCTCTCAAAAAACCCCCCTATCTTGTAGCTCTTTATCTTTTCATATATTCCAAGACCTTGAGTCAACGGCGATTGCAAACAACTGCAATTGAGTAGAATAATGTTAAGAGCTTTCACCTGACAGACAGAGGATAAACAATGTCACTGATGAAGATTCGTCAGGCTTTTATTTTGATATGTCAGGCGATGACGCTGTGAAGGAACACCACAACAACAAACTTACTGTGTCCTTGTTTACCTGAGCACAGAAATGGAATTGCTTTGGTTGGCCTAGAATTAGAGGTGGTTTATCTTCCTGTCTCATGTTCTTGAGGAATCCCTTGGATTTCGGTGGGTTCACTCATGGTGCAGAGTAGCTTTTGTGATGATTAGGGGCACCAGAAATGAACCTATGCTGGGTAAATGCCAATTATTATTTTTAATTGGAAAGGATCTGAAACTGGGCAAAAATAACTACCTTTTATTCACAAGATTTGACTATACCTTGTATAGACATTTACGATGTAATCTGATCACTGGTACCACTGTAGACGCCATGGCTTGAGCTTTCATTTCAGGCCTCAGGTCCCAGGCAGGGTCAGCTGATGATTATCCATATTTTCAGTATAAATTAGCTAGTTCAAAGCTCATCTACCCACATCAACAGAAGTTCTGATCCTGTTTCTATACAACGAAGTCAACATAATCTTTTGAAGCAATGGTCCAGAAGTGTCAATGCTTATATTTACTCCTGCAAAAGTAATTACTATCACATCGTGGCTTCTGCTTATGCAAAGAATTTCTTTTTTTCTGCTGACCTTCAGGCAGAGAATCTTTGTTTAGTTCTTTTCTTATTTCTCTCATGTATTTTTAATCTCTAGCCATATAAACTTTTGTAGTTTCTCAGAATTTTCACAGATTTTTTGAAGTTTAGTTTTCTTGGTTTAAAGCCTCAGTCTTAGGGCATGTAAAGAGATCTGGAATTTTGATTATTCAGAGAGAAACCTGTATGCTTAGAAATGACCAGATGTTCAAAGCCTAGAAAGCAGGTGAGAAGAACATCGAGTCTGTATTCGAGAAAGAGACAAATCGTGTAATGGCTCTCGAATGCTCAGAGTGGGCAATACAGTTTATTTTGTCCTAATGCAACTGCTCTCCTGGGGAAATATTAATACATATTTCCATAATATTTTCAATCACCAGTATCTATCTTGTGCTGTGCAATAGTTTCTAAACAAGAGTTCGTCTCAGAACCATCTGAGAATCACCTGCACTGGCATGATTACAGTAAATACAGTTTCCACAAAAACAAACACCTTTCCAGGACGTGAGGATAAGATATGTGCTTTTGCTGGTGAGGATTCTTTATTGGATAAGCACTGGAGAGCAGCTCAGGAGGGCTGAGATCTAATCCAGCTTTGCCATTAGGCAGTGAAACGAATTCGGCCAAGAAGCTTCGCCTTCCTGCCTCTCTGTTTCTGCGTGTATGACCTAGTGTGTTGTGCTACCTGTGTGAGGCACTTCTAGCTACTAAATTTTGTTTGGTTTGTCTTGTAGGGGTAGAATGTGTCCTCTCTGTCTCCCCAGAATATTTGAGATTTCTCCCTAGTAACTCTGTATTTAGCCATTAGAGATAAGTAAAGAGCATTTTATTCTGTTGACAATGGTAGTCTTGCCAATACAGTATTATAGTTCAATTTTGGCACTGCTTTTTAATTTTAAAGCTTCAGAATATCATACCGGCATTTATTTTTGTTGCTTTTTGAGCAGATATAAAATGAGTGTCCCTTAAGTCCCTGTTTTGGCTTTCTCTCTTTTCCAGATTTTTGTCCTGTTTGATTTGTGAATGGTTGGGCAATTGTTGGTCAGTGTGCACTCAGGGTTTCTTTTCCCTTCCCATGTTACAGTCCTTCTGCTAGTATAGTATATTTACACCTGCATTTACCGACACACACACACAAGGATGTATCACAATTGTGCTCATATGCCCGTATGTGCCTGTTACATTAACAGTGAATCGCCACAAACTCCAAGTGAGGCAGGGGCAGGTTTGGAGTCCAAATCAGCATGATTTGGATGGGAGCAGTTCCTCACTTGTGCTGGGTTGAAGCCTTAATGCTGGAGCCTGTTGGCTTTGCAGGAGTCCAGTTACGGAGGGATCTTTGTCTCTTATCGACAATTAGAACACTCCTTTCCTCCCCCGTGTGAGAACACTAGCTACATACAGCACAGGAACCTTTCCTTACCTGGACATCCAGAATAAAAGTAAACATTCTGTCTTTTCCTGGATTGTAAAAAGCAGTTAAGTAGCAGAGCTGTGGTACGTCTCGATGTTCTGCCACTAGAGTGCACCAGAACGTTTGGTTGTCATGGACTGATTGCAGCAACTTCCCTCGCCTTAAAATAGTGGTGTTTTATGCTGTACAGATCTCTCCTAAAATGTCTGCGTGGTTTGAACCCATGAGGAAGTACCTGTGTCTAGGTATATCATATCTGAAGGTATAACTACTTGCATTCAGTAGTTAAAAACCAGCTCTCTTACGTTTCTTCCACAAAAGCTGACTGAACTTGCTAATTCTGCCAACAGACATTTTGGGCTCTTGAGTTTGTAAGACTGTTTTTTACTGAGCTAGTGGAAAGTGGAAAGCACAAAGCGTAGGGAAACAGTTCTGATGGTTTCTCCCAGTCAGAAGTGAGATCAATGTGATTGTCAGCTCTCAAATCAAACGCTGGTACAATGTGATCATAATTGCTAACAAAGATGAGAACTGATTATAAAAAGACAGGAAGGTTGGGCAGGTTTTGGGTAGGGGCTGCTTTGCTTGCTGCTTTGTTTGTTTTGCAGCAGAAATACTGCAAGCTGAATTTGGATGGAAGTGCTGACTTAGCTGGACTTGGAAACAGGAGAAAACATGGCAGAGTAAAATTGTGTCTGCACATACTACAATAGCAAAATTTGCATCAATTTTAGTGAAGCCAGGATTTTATCCCCAGTGATAAAATTGTGTCTGCACATACTGCAATAGCAAAATTTGCATCGATTTTAGTGAAGCCAGGATTTTATCCCCAGTGTTGGGGAGAAGAAATAGCTTTAGCACAAAGGCAATGCTGTGGGAAGGAAGCTTACGCTTCAAAAAGAGCTGTATCTTCTCTTTACTCTTCAGAAAAGTTCTCCAGATCCTTACCACGTAGGTAGCTGGTACTCTGTTCCCTTGCGTGCAAGGCTGACCTTGGTGGTCGCAGAATTGCAGTCTCCATTCTGTCACCTCATGATGTGAGGGCTAGAGCAAGCTGTGTCCCTGAGGGTGCCTGAAAGTCGTCTTCAGTATGTCCCCTCAATCAAAGGCTCTAGGAGAATGCTTCTGTGTAGTAGAGGATGTGCAAGACAGACTGAAAAGCCAATAAAAAATGTGAGGAAATAATATGAAATAAGATTGTTCTCGCAGTCCTGTCTTGTGAAACTTTAGGGCTACTGATTCCCTGAAGAAAAATCCATATGAAATATTCTGGACTTGTAGAGTGGTGAAAGAGAGATTTATGGGTTCTGCTATAATAACCAACAGCCTGTATTTCTAATTTGAAACGTTAGGTTTTGATTATTGTAGAAATAAAGACCCAGGCTATTAGTCTATCAAGGGCACTGATTTCTGGAATTTCATTTTCCCTTGGTATTATCTGTGCATTCACAAATAAAGCAGCAATAATATTTCAATGCATAAATATCACAGCAACAAGCAACAGAAAACTCTGCTTCTAGACAACACATCATTAGATTACAAATGTCTCTTAAACAGTAGTATTTGATCTACCCACCTTTCTTTCTGATTGCAAATATACCTGTAAGAACACTCTATTCTTTTTCAGGACTCAGTACATCCTGATTGATCCTGAGCTAAAAACTCTCATTTTAGTGTTATAGGATTTACTTCATCTGTAAAAAGTATACTGAGACTTTGGTAAAATCCTGGCACCTCATTGCCTATATGTCCAAGATAATCAATGGTGACTGAACAAATGACCAATAGATGATCCTGTTGGATTTGAGACCTACCTATAAAAAAAAAGTCTTATGACCCATAAAAACAGGAACAAAAACACAAAATAATCATCAGCTTGTTGTCGGGATTGTGAGGATTGACAAGACTTGGTATTAATTTCAAGAGGTTTGATTCAACCAATTCCTCAGTCTAGAAAATAAAGAACGAAAGATACCAAAACACCTGAGCATGTAAAATGTACTCAAATCTGCTTTAGCAAATCCCTTAAATACATCCAGAGTCCAGACAAAGATCAAGTTCTCACATGCCAGTTATTTATTAGCACAAAAAAAATGGTTTTGATTTTTTTCTGGTGATAACACAGCATCAAAATGAAGTCACCCAGAGTTTCCCAAGGTGACCAGAATTCCCTTGTAAGAGTATTATTAGAGGTGAAAGCAATTCCTATGTGATCAGAAGTCGTTGGTTTGTTTTGTGTTTTTTTTAAATCTCATTTTCTTCAGAGTATTCTCTAGATATACTTCTTGGTTCTTTTTTATACCGTTGATTTACTGAATATGTTTACATTGGAATAGAGGCGATTTCAAGGATCATTTTCATTTATGTTTTAAGACACATTATCGAACTCCTTCTCCCCAAATTGTGGTTCCCTCTTGACTGCACTTACGGTTTGCATCTGTGGCAATAAATATCAAATGAAAGGGGGGAAAAAAAAGTCAAGGAAACTCCATTGTAGTAATTTGATTACTCTGGAAATAAAGCGGTGGATTACTAAAATCTAATTTGGAAGTGATGAAGTGCATGTGATTGCCAAGTAATTATTTCTGCACAGTCCTTGTCCATGGGGAGAACAGAATTATTGGACACTACACAATGTTAATGATGCTGTAGTTTGACACTCGCACGAACATGCAGAAACACTGGCCTTTCCGAGTACATTTTGTGACAGCAATTTGTATCCATCCAAAAATCTGTATTAATATGTGCACCAAAATCAGTCCGCCTTAGCAGACTTTCGTTGCTGCTCTATTTTGGCAGCATAAAACCAAAACATGACCTTATGATCAGAATTTAATTTTATATGTTAACTCACTTGCAAAAGATTAAGTATGGGGGGAGCTGTAGAAATAAGAATGATGCAGGTGTGAAGCATGGAACATTTTCAATTAAATATAATTTTTCTTGTAATATTTGGCATTTTTGCTAAGCAATGGCAAATGTAAAAATTGATATCTTGGGTCTGTGATTATTAAATATGATTATATTGTAATACTAAGAATATTTTTCTTTTTTTAGATGTATGTTTCAGATACAATAGTTCCTAATCTTAAAGAATGATTTTTCCTTCAGCAAGAATCACAAAATCTCATTGTTAACTACCAGAAGAAAGGCCAAAGTAAAGGGAGATTAAAGGCCAGATGCAGTACCCCATATCTAAGGTCTTGATACTCTAAAGCATGTAACAGCATCTGAATTTCAATTATTATTTTAATTGAAAAAATAGCTTATGCTCCATTTATGTTTGTAAGCCTTGTTCATAAATAATGCAGCAAGTGTGCTCAGGATTCAAAGGGCTTTGATGAAGCTACTGCTGCTAGCTGAAAAGGAGTTCACTATTAGGGCGATGTCAAATCCCTTTTTCAAGTGAGGGACCAAGCACTGCATTATTGGTGCTGCTTGAGAAGGGATTCGTTTTTAGGACACTTGTTCTCATGGGGTTGTTACTTGGAGGCAACAGTGCTGTAACTGTCCCCAGTAGCCCAGTTGCAATGATACCGTAGCATTAACAATAGTGAGGAAACATCCTACCACGGTTTGCTCACATTCTGCTAACTGGAATCGCAGAACCACAGAAAGGTTGAGGCTGGAAGGTACGTGAGGAGGCCATGCAGTCCACCACCCCCCACCCGCGCAGGCAGGGTCGCCTAGAGCAGGCTGTCCAGGACTGAGGCATTTGATTATCTCCAAGGAGGGAGACCTCTATGATCTCTCCAGCCAGCCTGTGCTAGTCCTTGGTCTCACCATTGTTGGTAGTAGATACAATGGAGTTCATTAGGGACCCATTGCCAACTTACTCAATACTTGCTTTAAATAAATGCAAAATTATCTCTAGAAATTGTAAAACCAAGCGAACAAAACCATTATCACCACCACCAATAAAATGGATGTCAAAGCCTGCATTTTCTCATTCTATTTAATCAATCTCAGATCAAAACCAGTATGAGGTTAAGGCGAGCTCTGCTGCAGATACTAGTCACTACTGTAGTTTAAAATGTTTTCAAAAGGAAAAAGAAAGTTTGAAGATAGATATTTTTCTAATAGTTTTTTAAATTTTTATAAGCAAAAGGATGTTCTCCTTTCACTTAAGAAAATTCAGAGGTGATGCTGGTGAGGTGGTTATGAACTCCTTTGGAATAGCCTTGTATGCTCCAACTGCCTTTGAGGCTTCTCTGTTGAGCACTTTACTTACTGAGGAGATTAGAAACAGCTCTGTGGAACTGCTTCTTGCCTGTACCTGCTTCTTCACCAGCCATGTAAAACACTCAGCAGGTGGACTATGGAAGCAATAAAAGGTCAATATTGACCAAAGCTCTGATCCATTAACAGGGAACTTCCAGACTTTACTCCCAACAGGAAATACTCACGGACTCTGATAGCATCCTAGGACTTGCCCCAAATTCGTTGTTTTATTAGGGGCAAGATTAATCTGCAAGGGCTACAAAGCTCCTCTAATATTGTGGCATGAGATCAGCCTGTATTTTTAAATATTAGTCCCTATTGGTGACTTTTGCCTAGCTGTTACCACCTCGCTTTTCCACTTTAAGCGGTAGATTTGTAGACCCTGGTGCTTAATTGTAGTCTGATCTTAGGGAAATGTTTCATCAGCAAATCCATTTTCTGGGTTTTTGCTCCAGGCAGGAGAGTCACCTCCTCCCTTTTGAATGACAGTCAACGGTGATGCCAAAATCATTCTCTGCCATGGCTGACAAAAGTAATCTGATAAAAAAACCCCACGAAAGGTAAACTGGAGATGAGAGGTCAGCAGAGCAGGAGTGTGTTGCACTCATGCAATCCGTTACAGTCCTCTCTGATGAAGCCCAGTATACATCAGATTGAGACTTACTAATAAAAAAATGAGTTGTAAAGCATTTTTCTTCAGCTCTGCGTTAGGCAGGTTTAGAGTGGGCTGCCGCACCCCGTGCATCACACTAGGCCGTACAGTAAGGTTTAAGGAGTGCTGCAGGATGCTATGGTACATAACTCGGTAATGAGGTAACCCACTGCGCCCAAGCGAGAAAGGAGCAGCCTTGATAACTACCAGTCACAGCTCTTGCTGTGAAACACCGTGCTGCTCTCTCTGCTAGGGGTTAAAGAGTAATCACAGGAAACAGAATGACTAGCAAGGGTACAAGTTTTTCCCTGTAACTTATAAAATTAGCCTTGCATTGAAATGAGTGAAAATGAAGACAGCTGAATGACTTGTGGATTCTGAAGTAGTTCTAGAAAAATGGCTGTCCCTGTTGACTGTCTTGACCAAATCGAAGGCAGCATTTCTATGCCATTGTTTTCACCTGTCAGTTCACACAGAAGTAGTGCGAGTGGTGAATCTTGTTCTTTCACTTTGTCTTCCCATGCTTTACCTTTCTGCTGAGCACCCTCTGTGTTGTGCTTCCAGTCTGGGGCTGGAAGGAAAGTAGTCCAGGCAGTTCCTGGCTGCAAGAAAAATCTGGGGTAATACTCCTGCCACCAAATTCTGTATGCAGAGCTGTATGCAGCCATCTCAGTTAGGAACCGTGCTTTCCGTGACCCTTTATATTACCAGCGAGGAAATGAGAATGTCTGAGTTGATTTGCTTCCAAAATGAGTGCATATACTCGTATATAGGAGTAGTGGGAGTCAATTCTCCAATATTAGGTGGTATGAATGCTACCTAAATGACATGTCTCATCTCATTTCTCCTGTGGCTAGAAAAAAAACCCCAAACAACCTTTTAATTAAAACATTTGGACTTTAATTGGTGAGTGGCTTGGATCAGATCCTTGTCGTGCATTTCTACTGGCACTGAGAAAGTAAGTTGGAATGGTAGTACGCTTTCCTGCTTGCAGAACTACTTTGAGGATTAAGTCAGCGAGTAAGGAATGTGCAAGAAGCAGAGAAATGTAACCTGAACATGTACCTAAGGTTTGTTACCTAGCTCCCAGCTTAGTGAGACAATGGAAAGCTTGCCCTGACAATGAGTGTTTCAGATGAAGTTCTGCAAGAAGTTCCTATGAAGTAGATTTTGTTTTCTATTTATAAGAGACACTGAGGAGGTGAAGAATATTTTAAAGTACCTATTGTCTCATTTTTTTATAAAAGCAGTATTTAATAAAGTATCCCGTTAAAGCCATTGTCCCCAATGCGGTACAGCAACATGTGCTAACTGTCCCTTCCAGCTGAGGAAAGTAACAGGAACTGTGTTTTAATTTAAGAGACTTTTTAATATAAACGGTATATATTTCCTTCTATCTGTCTATAATTTATTTGTTATGAGCCTAATCCTAAGATCAAGATTTTGACTGGCCTCAGTATGCTGTTTATCAATACCAGATCGTTGAAGTCTGTTACTACCCGGGCCACTTTCTTGTCAGAAGCGCAATGTTCTCTCTTCCACCTGCTTGCTCTCTATCCTCTAACCCTTCCAGGGAAGAACAGTTCTTTCCCTGCATCTTGTAGAGCTTGCTGTGTTTGAACCTAGTAACAAGTAATCGGTATCTTTTATTTCACATGGCAAAGTCATATTTTAATGAACAAATAGGCTAACAGGAGGACAGGATTTGTAAAGCATTTGGTATTAGCTATTTCTCTTTCCACTTAGTATATGGAAAGAAACAAAGGCCAGGAGTGCATATTTTGGAAAATCACAGCCTCAGTGGAATAGACCTGATCCAGGATAGCATTAGACCTGCCTCCCTCAACATAAACTCACGAGTGGCGAGTCTTACTTTTGGGATGATGAGAACCGTGCCAAAGGAAGTAATTGTGCTGTTGAATTCAGTCTACTTTGGACCCAACTGAGAGGTTCTGTGTTATCCTCCCCTCCGCCAGCCCAAGTACTCGCATCTTTCCATTGCCTAAATGGAGCCCAAAAGGTTTTATGCATGGAAAAGAGAGGTTCAGAATCCTTTGCTGGCAAAGTTCTTTCTTTGTCTCAACGCAGCCGGCCTGAACAGCTTTAGTACCGTTGTTTCCCTACTCTGAAGAAATGCTTTTCACAGCGTTGGGGAGGAATCCACACTTTCCTATGCTCTCTCTCAAAGTCTACCTGCTCCAGAGCATGCAAATGGTACCGTGAGGGCACAAGAAAAAGTGTTTGGAACGTCTGCAAATACTAATCAAATATATTATTTTGAGGAAAACAGCATTTTCTGAAAGAACAATAAAAATACTTTGAGACTCAGTTTTCCACCATCACCATGTCAAAGCTGGAAAGGATCTCCAGTCTTTGAGACATGATTTAAATGGATTTTTTTTCTTTGTTTCTGGCCTGTGACTTTATGTGATTTCTATAAAATAAGAAGTATTTTAAACAGAAAACGTAGATTGAGTGTCCTAACGCTGAAAATTAATTTGTGTTTTATAGAACTACATTTACAAGCCTGGTATACTTATGAAATGTACTTTCCTCAGCCAGTTATGAGACTCTAATGGGTTAAATTAACCAGGCTGTATAAATGTGAGCTGAACATATGGTCAGGCCCTCTGAGAGTTTTAAAAAGCAAATGTCTGCTAAAACAAGTAAAGTCCGGCTTCTTGAGAGTATGTTGTCAGCATGAAACGAGTCCTCCTATTTACCACAATGAAAAAAGGAGAACATCCGCAATTATTTCACCTCTCTGGTTGCACACAATGAAATGCGAGGAAAATTAATGTTTAACTAGGGACAAAGGGGTAAAGAAGTGGAAAATCCATTTGGGAAACTGGTGTGAAGAGTTGTGGGAGAGGAGAGAAACATCTGATGGCTGGTCTTGTCATAGGAAAGAGAGAAACTCTAAAGCGTGGTCCCTCAAATTGCTGCAAAAGTTTTGAATGCTAAGAAAATTATTTTTGTTTTTACTCCTCGTTATAGCACCTCAGACCTAATGAGATGGATATGCCAAAACCCAACCTTTTAAAATGAAATGTCTGTTTTAGAATTCTTACTAGTCGTTGGACGGCAAGTTTTAGAGCTGATCAAATATAGCAGAGGTTTTTGTGCTCTTTGGAAGATAAGATGAATGCCTGAACTGTGACATCCGTGTGATCTCTGACTAAAAGATATTTTTATCTCCTCTTTCATTCTTTGTAAGGGAATACTTCCAAGCAACAAAGTGCTAGTGTGGCTATTTCTTTTGTTTGAAATCAGTTTCAACGTAAAAGTTTTGATTTTAGTTTTAATAGCAACCTCTATTGCTCTGAAAACCTCTCTGACAAAAAGCAAATATTTTCCCCGGTGTTCCTGTTGCATTGTTCTCATCTGACTTCTGAATTGAAAATTAGTTTAAGCTGATAGTGATTGAAGACTCTAGAAGTCATAGGTCTTCTAAACAATAGACAAGCGAGTCTATTTTTCCCTATTGGATTTTCATCTGCAAGAGAAAATTACTGCCATTCTGTCTCAAGTTTGAATGGAGGCCGGAACAAAGCAGTCAAGGACACAACGGCCTGTTGAGAACGCAGCATCCCATCAGAGTCCTTTCCTACACCCGCCCGGTGCTCTCCAAGCAGGAACTGAGATACGAGGACAGGACAGTGTCTTGTTTATAAAAGTACTATTTTTAAGTTACATCAGATGAAGAAAGACCTCATAATCAAATTAGTGGTTTTGTGGGGTGAATCAAAGCTAAATAGTGTGAACAAAAGAATTTTTCTGATTATAGTTGATGCTTAATGCTTTTTAAAATTATAAATTTAAATGATTATAGTTTTTTAATTTTTTTTCTTTCCAGGGGAAGTTTCCCGAGGATACTCTCACTGATTTTTGTCTGCTGACATGTAAGTAATATCCACTTTTTTATATAAAGACCTAAGACAACAAAAAGCATTTTTGCCAAACAAAACAAAATAAAAGGAAACAACTCTTCTTCAAACAGCCAATGACATATAAGCGTTCTCTTTCTTCATCCTTTGCTAACTACAAAATCTGGTATTGTTTGACTGAGCTTCACTTTGCTTTTTGGCTTTAGTTGTTTCATTATCAAGAATGGATAAAATTATTATAATAGTTTTACCTCCCTCAGACCACTGCTTTAAATGTAAAGTATTGCTCTAAGTATCAGAGCCTTGATAGGGTCTTTAAACTGGTTTTAAAGTAGCTCATAATGTGACATATGTGTTCCCTATGTGACAAAATGGGGTGACAGCAATGTTGTTTGGGGATGGCCATGGAAGGAAAATCTTTGCTGTTCGGTTTAGCATGGTTCTGTTTATTGTCTGTGAAGTTGTTCTGAATTTGCTAGTCACCATCAATGGGCCAACACGAAGTTTAGCAAATTCTCCATGATCTATTGAGAATTTTCTTCCTGCTTTTCCTTCATTAAGCAAAATTAATCAAATTCAATGTTGTCAGCATCTCTTGTTGGAAAAAGAGGAGTGGACTAAGCTGGCTGTTAAGTGAGCTGAAGTCTAGAAAAGATCAGATAAATTCTGGCCCAGTCCCAAATTCCTCTGAAAGGTCTTAGAGTTCAGGGCACAGCATGTAGGTCCTTAAAAGCCAAAGGAGGACATGGAGCAGTAGCTTTATCTTTTATCAAAATATCTCAGGGCTTATAGCTCTACAGTCTTCTTTGACTAGTTTCACTTGCCAATATGGAAAAAAAAATATTCGAGGAAACAATAATTACCACTGATGATATGTAATTTGAGACTCACAGTGGTCATGCTGTTGGGGTTTGCTTTCCCTCTGTTGGGATCGGGACCTTTTTCTTCTCATAAACACTGTAGTTGCACGGCTGTTGTTGGGCTGTAGCTTGTTCTTCAGGAGAGAGCTACCCTACGGAAGAACATCAGGGTTGAAAGGTGGGATTATTTGGCACGTGTATTCCAAATACCTGATAATTATAGCTCTTCTTCCACGTGCACCCTGCCAAAGCTGTGACTGTACTTATCCCAATTTGAGCATACAAATGTGCATTTATATTAGACGTGTTGGTAATTCCAAAGGTCACGTGATTTCTGACAGCTATTTCATTCACTGGCCTGATATAAAAATCAGGTGTGCACAGCTCTGTGGGGGTTAGTGCAGGTTATCAGTCGTGCTTGAAGAGAAGTTACAAAGTCTGGGGTAGACACTGTTCTTCCTAAGAAAACAAGAATTTACCTTCTAGATTAGGCTTTTCAGGCTGTGATTAGTCCTGGGCAAAATTTAACTTTCAGTTAAATGAGTATAAATCTCGATGTGTATGAACGAGTCATTTAGGGCCTTTAATGCATCAGTTTTCAAGAAGTTTTCTCTGGTTCAAGTTCAGACTCTGTGAATAGCATTTTTTTTATAATGATTTTCATTTGAATTTTAAAGTGAAATCTGTTCTTTCTTCTGAAGTACCTGGAAAGCTGAAGCTTTTGGCTGGCATTGTATATTAATAAACCAGACCTTCTTCTAGTTACGCAAAACCAGTTGACTTCCCTTGCATCTCAACTTCTGCATTCGTGCTCAGGTCCTGGAATTGTTTGAATTCTCGCTGGCTCACTCGTCCTTTTTTTATGTGCTTTCTTTTTGTCTGGAGACATCTGCATTCAGGCTTGTGATGGAGTGTGAAGTGAAATAGTTGGAGAAGTTGCAGTAAGCATGTGAGCTTGACTGGGGGTCAGGAGAGGGGGATGATATTTTTAATTCTTCAGAAACGTTTGCTCTGGCCCTTTCTCAAGTCATCTTTTCCCGTTTCCAGCCTTCAGACAAGTCTGCTTCTAATGTTTATAGAAAGACAAGAAGTTCACAAACGTGACTCACGGTAATGGAGAGCATTCTGTCTATCCATAATACCAAAATAACGATCTGAAAGGCAGTAGCATTCAGAGATGGCAGCCTGCATTGCTCTGATAGGGTGTAGTAACGGCCAGAATGGTTTCGTTCCCTCTCTGAGTAACTTTGGGTTTTATAATACAGTTTAAGGATTAGATCTTGCAGGTGTTACTTCCCCAAATCACTGGATTATGCAGGCTATGTTTACCTTGCTCATGGAGATAGAGTAGCATTTATTTTTTTGAAAACTTTTCCCCAGGCCCTTCTCAGGGTCCATCAATTTCTTGGCTCTCCTCTTCTCTTTTTCCCCAGTCATACACGTCTCCAGGAGCCAACCAGCCTGGCCGCTTTGTTGATTGCCTTCCCGTTTCTTTAGTACAGCCCTCGGAAGAAGTGTTGATTTCAAGTCAGTGGCAGAACTCATGTGAATCTCAGTGTGGTTAAGATTTTTTTCTCTTTTTGACATTACTGAAAAAATTAATTGATCTGTGAAGTCTTTAATTCCATGTTTAATACTTGTACTGTTCCAGAAGGGTTTCTCTTGGGAACCAATGAAGCAAATTAATATTTTCCTATTAAAAGTCCGAAAGCCATTTTCCTGCAAGGTCCGTGTCTGTGTCTATATAATATGTGGTTTTAACTTCTGTTCATGGGCTATGCATCACAGTTTTTGAATTCCATAAACACCACCATACGCAATTCTTGTATTATCTTCTGGTAAAGTCAGCTCTTTTGTCTGGCATATGTAAGACTCTTCATTACCTGGATTAAAATTTTGAGCTCTGTTATGGCAGTAGGGATCTCAAAGGCAGAAGTGGCACATTACTAGTAACGCAGCAGGATGCTTGTTTTTACAGAAAGTAGCAATGAGTCAGCGCTTTCAAATGACCATTGATCCTTTCTCCAAGGAAGTTACTGGGGGGATACAGCAGGAGCTTTTAATACCTTGAAAACTCTCTTAGCCGTAGTGACACAGAAGGGCTGGACTCTCAGGCAACCTGTATTCAACCCCTAGAAACAATCCAAACCCATCCTGGTATGCAGGAAGGTGCAGAGCACTCACACAACTCCCTGACTTGCAAATAATGACACTGATACACTCGTTACTCTTATGTTGAGACAACACTGATTGAAAATCTTTAAGGACAAGAATATGATTCTTCCTTTTGTACTATATCTTCCTGACCTCAGGATCTGGGTCTTCCTATCACCCTCTGAACTCTGCCGATATTTAGCATCTCACATATCAAGACAAATGTATTTCGTATCCTTTATTTAACTAACAGTATAGGAAAGCATTAAAATCATTAAGATAGGAGTGATAGAGGAGTAAAAATTATTTCCCCCCTCCCCAAAAATGTTCAGCGTTTTAAATTACATTGAGATTCACTTTTCTGAAATCAGCTCTGTGGAACATACCCCATGGCTTATAATTTCAGGCTGCAGGCCTCTGCATACAGTTAATACATATGTTAAAATGCACACAATGCCTCTCACTTTCACTAATGAGATTTTAAAACCCGTCCTGATTTGCTGCTGTTTACACAGGGAAATTAAAAAATTGATTGGTTACTTCCTCCCCTGGATTTCTCCACCTTGCCTGGCCGCTCGCCGTGGCTAGGCAACCGCGCAGCCCCTTCGGAGCAAGTAGCAGACTTCGTAGCAGCAGGGGCTGTGAGGAAAGCGGCTCTGGGATCAATTAAAATGCCAGGCTTTTCCAGGCTGGTTTCCAAAGCATCTGTGCCTGATTCCACATAAATTTAGGGAATTAAAGATCAGACAAAGGTAAACATTTCCATGCTTTGCTTAGCATTGAATTAAAACGAGGGGATGGAGCATGACAAGATCATTCAGGCTGAAGCCGTGTTTATAGTCTCCATTTTATTTATTTACATCCAGTTGCTCTGTTATTGCAGGTATGTCATAACTATCGGCTATTTGAGTCACTGTTTGGGTGCTGCGTAGAGCTGGAAGTGTAAATCAAAATGCTCTAGCTATTGTGAGATGGTATGTGAAAAAAATACATTACCTTAGGAAAGAGCTGGTTTTCTTATACTTTTGTACACACAGGGAAAAGTCTTTCTCAAAAAAACCCAAACCCAAATGAAAATGTTTTTCTGTTAGTCGCTCTCTCAGCCAGTTCTGGTATTCTGTATCCTGGCAGACGATCGCGATACTCCACATCCTGGCCAGCGCTCTTATCTAACCACAGCTGCTTGGAAAAGCTCTTCTGTGATTTGAAGTAGGCAACAATATCTTTGCAGCAAATGAAAGGTACTGGCTTATCTTTAACTCTTCAGCTCAACACTAGTCTGTTCCTGGGAGAAAACAGGCTTTGTTTCCTTGCTGCACAGAGCGAAGCTCGAGCCCCTCCAGGGCTGCAGCACCCTGCACAGAGATCAAGGTGAAGAAAGAGGCACCACCTTTTGTTGCTGGGTGGAGGTGGGGAACAGGAGCAGATGTCATAGGGCTGTGATGGGATAGTGCCACTCAGCTCAGAGAAAGCACTGCCTACGTGAATGAGCAATTCAGGATGAGAGAGAACACCACAGAAACGGACCTTGAATGAACAAATCATGCAACGCTGCAAGGAAATGATCAAGACAGCACTCCCGTTAAATCCAAAAGGATAAAACAAACCAAAGGGCTGACAGAAATACATAAAAAAAAGCATGGTTCAAGGGCAAAAAACCCTTTACCTTGAGATAAAGTCTAGAGACATGAAGATCATGTCTGTGGATCCCCTGTATTACCAGATTCTGGTATTTATCTCGGAATAATGTCATTCTTAAATAGACTGGGATTTTCAAAATTCCTTGAAGGCATTCAGTGCTATCAGTCACCTTTCCAGCCTCTGTCAAAGCTTCAGCTGACACAGTTTTACCACAACACATCGTTCTATCTCTAGAGACCGCAAATGAACCGTAAAGAAGGTTCCTACTTGAACTTAACCTGCTGAAGTAAGTTTGGTGAGAAGGCTGTGGTTTAGGTTGCTCAGAAATATGTATGACATGGTGCACGTTTTATTTTTCTATATTAGGAACTTTGTATTTAGGAAAGGACAGAGATGTATAAAGCCCAGGTACTGTCACAGCAGCTGACAATTTTCTGCTCTTATGAACTCGGGAGAGAAATGCTGGTAGGAGTGGAGAAACCATTCCTTCCAGATTGTGGCAGTTTATTTTGTACTTGCTGCCTTCTCAAGGCAAGATCATAGATCACACCTAGTGCCAGCCAACTTCCGCTGCTTGAGAAAGGTGGTGTCTTTTTTTCCATTAATGCAGCTTTATGGTCTTTTGAAATCTGTGATCTTTTGTTACAGCAATGCCTTTTTGTAACAGGATGATATGCCTTTATTTTTTACAGTAATCCAGCTATATGGAATTGTAGCTACTGATATTTTTCTATCATCTGACTTTCCAGTAGCAAACCTGCTTTACAACATCATAGAATTTGTGTCCTCAGGCTATAGAGAAGAGCCACCTTTTGTTTGAGACTCTTACCGAGTAAGAGCAGGAGGTTTGTCAAAACACACTCTCTCAGCATCATAAGCTTACAAAGCTCATCTTACCTTATTTTTAGTTCTTAATGGTTAAGTGCTAATTTAAAATATGCCAAGAGCATACAGACAAATCACCTCATACTTCAGATGAGTACCTATGGGTACTTCGAATCACATGGCTTAACAATTAGATGGATGCTGGTTTTGCAGGCTGCCTGAAACTATCCAAAATGTTAACGTGGTATGGTTATATTACACGTACAGACTTCAAAAATCTTCAGCTGCCTCTTGTGTGTTTGTACCCTGCTTTGAGGTAAATCATATCTACTTAAATCAGGAATCACTACCTGAACAGGAAAAAAAACAAAAGTCTTTGAAATAGCTCATGGATCAGTAAGTTCAACTCCTTTTGTCTTTCGTTATTGAACCCATGGTCTTTGCAGGTAGCTTTCGTTTTGCCTTTTCAGAGAAGGAAAAAAAATCATGTATTCTACCTTCCCAGAGAGCTTTCACAATCTCCTCAGGTTAGCTTATTTTCTGAGCTGAATAACATTATTAATTTCTTCAATCTTCCCATTAATCCAAATGCTTGTTGAGAAAAGAGTCTTTGCTTCACCCTCTTCTTACCTGGATTAAATCTTGATTTGTATCAAAAGCCAAGGCTGGGCTTGTCTGCAGCTTCTTTAGAGCCAGTTCACCATCTGCTGCTATATTAGGTTTTGATGAGAAAAGTGATTTTGTACGCCCAGTAGATTCTTACAGGTGTCCCAATCTATTTTTAAGAACAGCACCGGCGTGGTACCGAGCAAAAGCTACCGTTGCTGTAGAGCGGTTTTATGTAATACCTCATTTGACTGTGATTAAAATGGAACTTTTTCTCCAAATGCTGGGTGCAAATTGCTGAGAGCAGCATTTGTATCCACGACACACAGTAATTAACACCTTGAGTTTACACCTTGGACCAAGACAGTGACTGCCCCCTTTTTCTGCAAATACAGCTGTTGTCTTAGAGTTTCAAGTAAAGAGCAGTTTCTTTCAAAAGGTATAAAATTGTATCTTAAACCTCTTCTAGCCATCACTTTTTATACCTTAAGCAGACTCGTACATCTGAAGGAGGCCAGTTTGAATCCAAATTGCAGAATAGACATTTTAGACTGAGAGGATAACAATCGTTGTGTGGCTGCTGGGCAGCACAACAGCGTGCTGGACTTGTGGTGGCTGCTGTTTTGCCGTACGTGGTTCAAGAGGACACAGTCCCTGCTCCAGTCCCCCTGCTTCTCTGGCTGGCTCTCCCTTTGTGAGCTGACAGGATATTGGACTTGACAGGGTTTCTGCAGGACTGGAGCCAATGGGAGCACCAAAGGGCCTGCATGAAATATATACTCTTGTTTTCTTCATGGTGGGCCATCCAGCTCGGAAAAGGGTCTTTTAATATCGGCCCAGACCACTTCTCAAGCATACAAATCAGAAATGAAAATGCTCCAAAACAAAATATGACTGTTTTGGGGGAAGACAGCGTACTTGGAGAGGGAGAAGAGGAAAGGGTACCATGTTAGTCTTGAATGTCTCTCTGACCTTTACAATTGGCCCCGGCTCTTTGACACCTTGGACTGCTTTTGCATTGCTTCAGCAATGCCAATGGCCTCCAAACCGCACCCCAGGAGGATTCCCCAGGCTGGAGAGGATCCCCAGGTGGCACAGAGCCTTTCTCAGCCGTACTAGAGACTCCAAGTTCTCCCAGCACATCTTTCAAACTGTCAGGCGCACTAACTGCCTTAACGATTTTGGGGAAAAAATTAGACATTTGTGAATGTTCAGAGGAAGAAAGCATAGGTATGTTTTTGAGAGCACGTTGCTTAGTTTAACAGATGCAGTTCCCAATAAAAGCAGTGGCATACCTGGCCAAAAACCTTAGCAGCTCTTTGAAAATTTGCCCCTAATGTGAATAACCGTAAAGTGTGTTTAAGTGCAGACGAATATGCTTCTACTGCACCAGCAATTGTAAAAATAAAATGTCTCCTGCTGCTGCCAATGCATTACCCTGAAAGATTACTACAACACATGTGCTCACAAACGCAGCACAGATATAGTCTAAACTTGGCTTATTGCAGCAAACCACAGGAACGCTTTCCAAGTCATGGTTTAATGGCGTTGGCCTTAAAGGTTGTTCATAGCTTGGCAGAGGACCCAAATAGCAGAATGCCGTGAACACACAGGCTCGCTGCTCGCCGAACGGCCGTGGCTGCTCTGCTGCTGTGTCTGTGCACCCCACAACGTGGCATCAAGTCCTGCCTGCAGTTGCTCTGGGCCATGGCTGCGTAGCTGTTTCTCCAAGCTTTGTGCTTCCTGAGCTGCGATGTCGTGGCTGTTGCGCTCGTGTTCTCTTCTGCAGGGGTTGAAGGGGAGTTGATAGGGACATTCGCAAATGGTGTTGACTTTCCAAATCCTCTTCTCAGCCTGCAGGAGATCGTTCATTCAAGCACAGTATCTCCTGTTGTTCTAATATGGTGTATGCTGGTGGCAAGAACCAGAGTACGCGTTCTCTCACTTCCCTTTAGAGCTCATAAAGGAGCCATAGACGTGGCTCTTGGAGTTAGCAGCTTCTCTGCTGAAGATTGCTTAAGTGGAGAAGAAAATAGATTTTTCCCGTTCTTCGTCAAAACACTGCAAGGTCTTTTAAAACATTATTAGCTCCTTGGACTTCAGGGAAACAGGTTTTGGTTTGATTTTGTTTGGCTGTTTTTTAATTGAGAAAACTTGATGCAATTTTGGGGAGAAATATAAACAGCAGAATGCTGCTGTGTTTCTCCACTTTTGACAGCTGATGGTTTCAGGGTGGACTAGGTCCTAAACTTGTGCGAGCAAGAGTCTGTCATCACAGCAGTTCTGCACAGTGTCCTTCTGCCTTCCTTGAAAAGTTCCTGAAAAGCCTGTTTGTTAAATGTATCTTTTGCGAGAAGGTCCAGAAGGTTCCTGGAGTGTGTGGAAGACAACTTCCTGACACAGCTGGTGAGGGAACCAACCAGGGAAGATTCCCTGCTGGACCTGTTGTTTACCAATAGAGAAGGGCTTGTGGATGGTGTGAAGATTGGAGGCTGTCTTGGGTTTTACTGGTACTACCTAGAGGACGTGTTTAGTTTATGGTTTGTAAATTATTCTCATTGTGCACATCCTGACAATTCTTATATACATGGGATGACTTTGATTTACAGTGTGTGAGAATCTGCTTTTTGACTGCGTGTTACTGGTGGTATAGAGTGGTAATTTAAGACTTTTTTTTTTTTCTTCCTTCAAATGACTGCCTTCATCAAAAATGAAGAAATAAGAGACAGTACCAAATAATGAACATCTATCTTTTTTTTTTAGTGAGTGAATGAAAATTAGAATGCCAAAACTACATCTACCTTTCATCGTTCATAAACTGGCTCTTGATTAGCCAGCCCATCAGTTCCAAGCAATTATGAATAATGAATCAGGATCTGCCAGGAATAGAAGTACTAGGTGAGATTCAGAATGGGGGTTTATGAATCAGAGTTTCATTGCGTTTGCAGCGTTGGTTTTTTTTTGAACAGCATAGCAGTCAGTTCACCTAAGTCAAAATTCATGTAGCAGTGTCATGAATGGTTTCCCTTCTCTGCCTCTGCTTGTTCGATGTCAAAATGTATCTCCTTTTCAGAGCTGTTGAAACCGTTCCATGCTATACTTAAAGTTCAGCTCTCTCTTGTCTCATCTAACCACTGAGAACTTAACAATTTTGTAGTTTCCATGAGCCAGACAAATGAAAGCCCCCGTTTTGCAGCAGTGCCTTTGCTCTTGGTTATAATGCTGGTTTTCAGAGTGGCAATGCACTGAGCGTTCAGGGTGGAGCCGGTTCAGTTAGAGGTATCTCATTTCAGCCTGAGCTCTCTCCTCGTTTAAACTGCAGCATTTTTTTTCAAGCTGGGAGGTGCCTTAGCCTCCACCCTATTGTCTTCGCGAGGCTGCAGGACTAAGCTGAGCTAGTCACTCTGGTTTGCAGTAGGACGAGGTGAACTAGTGCTGGCTTTTTTCCTCTTGACTCTTCTTCCTAGTAATATTGGGAAGTTCTGGGGAATCCACGGAGGAGAGACATTCAGTAGGTGCTGTGGTTAAGCTTTCTTCAAAGGCAAATGCTCTAAGTATCCTCTTTCTAGATAACGCCTATAACCATCGACAGGCATCCCCTGATATACCGCGTTTCCCTGTATGTAGCTTGTTCTTTGCTAGAACCAAGGGAGACTTAAAGAATTGTGTTCATTTTCATGTCTGTAGTGCCTCAAAGAGGCACAAGATCTCATATGACAAAGTGTCCGGTGACAAAATGCGTGTATCGCTTCTGAATTTTCATATACCTTGACTCCTCTGGAGAACATTATCTGGTGATTTGAGTCCCAAAACATTTAGTCATCTTATTTTCAGTATCACTGTATCATCCTCTTAAGACACCTTACAGAAAATCTGTACCATCTGTTACACTTTAAAAGGACATATATTAGTCATCTTCACACCTTCAAAACGAACTCCATCAGCAAAGCAAAAAAGATGGTATAGAATATTAACAAGCTGAGGATGATTTTCTATTTTATTCCAGGAGCCATTCCCCTCTTCCAGTTCTCTCCCCATCAGTACACAGGTACTTTCCTCCCCGTGCTTGGATCCAGAAGCGGGGAAGTAGTGTTAAGGCCCTTTTTTCCCTGTTTTTAGGATAATCCTTTCTGTTCTGGTGCGGAAGTACAGACATAACTGATCTCAGTGACCAGCGTGAGCATGTGGCCACTCTGTAATAGCCTATAAGCTTATTCAGACTGCAAACACTGCATACTGATCTTGCTGTAGAAAAGATAATGTAGATGAATGTGGATTTGGTTAGTAAACTTGCAAACTAAAATGCAAAACTTATACATCTACTGATGCTTAAGTTGAAGCAGATAATACCATCTGAATCCAAAATCTGGTTTAAAAGCCTCTGTGGTAGTTACCAGATGGAGATGTTAAAGTTTATGCACATCCATAGCTAAAGATAACTTTGGGGACCAAAGGTGTCCTCAGATACTGTTTTCTAATTATTTTACGGAGCCTTTTCGGAGAATGGTATTAATGAACATTAATTTTCTGCTACACTGGTCACGCATAAGAACTTTAAATAATTCCTCTTCTCATGGCAGCCAGGAGAATGAGTCAATGCCAGCTCCCACAGATACCATCTAAGGTAGTAAAGGCAGGGGGAACCACAGCACTCAGATACAATCGCTGTGTTCTAGCCTAAGTTAAAGTTAACCATCCAAAAAAAGTACCTCATTAGGGAGTGTGAAAAGTTACTCACGTTCTCTACCCTCTTTATTCTCACAAAGCTGCTTTTTGTTCCTCTGACTAATTCCAACAGCATGCTCACATGACAGTCAACAATTTCGGATGTTCTGGATTTAGTACTGGTAGCAAGATCCTACTACACACACAACCAAACTAAACACGTAATTACATAGAGCTGCAATGTCCTTTGTGTTCAGCACTTCCTTGACCACATTGCCACGTGTGTTTAGAACTGCTAGTTCCAAGCCAGCACAAGTCTGGCTACAAATCCTTAGGCACCCATTTGATATCGGCATATATCTAGGTAAAGCTTCACAGGTTTCTAAAGCTCAGTCTGGATTCTGAAGTTATATGCATCTACCTGAGGGACAGGAATGATTTATTTTGATTAATAGCTATAATTACCACTAACAGTCTCAGATTTTTTTTCAATGTACTTTTACATGGTCATAGGAGAGTGCATTGAACTGTCAGCACTTTCAAATGATGAGCACACTTACAGGTCTGTGAACAAATTTGCTGAAAAAAAGATATATTTATGCCCCAATTCTCCTGCTTGTTCCCAAAAGAGAGATCTTTGTCCTTTCACATAGGTTCTGTGTGTATTGCCTAAATTTGTCATGTAAATTATTCACCATAAATTATTTCCTGATTGCAAAATGTTACAAAAAGGCAACTGCAAAAGGAAAAGAGGCTCTACCAGGGTAGAATATATGTAATCGAGGAGAACTGCCATATACCTACGGCTTGCCACACAGCTTTCGTAAAATCGATTAAATTGATTGAAACCCAATACGAGCAGGTGATGTCCTGTGCAATCTGCACTGCAAAAACCTAGAGCCATCTACATTAGGTGTAATTTTCTCTTATCTCTGAGGGTTAAGAGATATGTCACCTGAGACACTCTAGAAGTGATTATCTGAGGTTGGATGTGACTTCGATAAAGCTGCACGTCTGACAATAACAGATTGATGTCGAGTTAAATTTAGTTGTTGGCCTGTCATTCATCACATCGTCTCTACTCACTTCCAGTGAAAAGTTGTGTCAGTCCTTTGGGAGGGAGTCTAAATAAGAATACATGATTTTCATCTGAGGTTTCTCCTAACGACATTTATTTGGCTATGCCGAAACCTGAGAATAACACATTCATCTTAGGTGGGTCGGGATTTTTGATGTTCCATGATAATTGCTCACTGAGTATGTTGTGACATGCAGTGTTGCTTTCAAGTGAATTGTGGGAGAAAGATGATGATGAAGTTATTACGGCAAACTGTTGAGTCAAATGTAATGGAGGCTGTACCGATCAGCGATGAACAGGATTACATCCTTTCTTACCTATTATATAGCAGTAAATGTCTAAATGTAGTCAAGTAACCTAAGTGTTTCAGCAGCTGAAGTGGAATGTAGCCTGTGAACTACCTGATGGTTACCCAATTTTTTTTTTTTAGCTTCATTTATTTATTTATAGGAATGTGCTTCTTTGGAAACAGTTGCTATTTTTCACCCATTTAAGAGTCAGCATGTTATAAACAAGGCTAGTTATTTTGCAAATTAATATTAAGTGAATCTTTCCTCCCTTGCCTCCACTTAAATAGCAGCTCTTTGTATATGGGGAAAATATTTTAAAATGCTGTTTGAGTGGTTTAGCTATTTATTTTTCTTTGTAGAGCCTTGATAAGGGTGAAATGCATTACTGTTACCAGCAAGTGTCCGTAGTAGTTTCTCTGTGTAGAACATCCTCCTCTTCATCTCTGGCAGGAAGGCCGTAAAGCACACTCTCATCTGGCCTCTCGACAGCTATTGTTAGAGACACAGTTTTATATACATATATAAATATAATCTTTTCCTCAGCAGTTCTCGATACCATTTTCAATTCAGATCTCTGTTGTCCTTCAAGTTCCAGGTAAGGAAGCTGAGGCAAGAGAAGGTTGGCAACGTGCCTTCTGTCCTCACCCATCCACTGCAAGGTGGCAGCATTTGCTAAAACCACGTTTTCTCGCTGCCCAGCTTTTCTGTAGCATTAACGCTGGTTGTGTTATTGAGGTCCTCTAATCAGAAGGGAGTGAAGGGGAGGGGGGAGGAACGTGTCTTGCCAGCAGAACTAATGGCTTAGGGCGGAGAGTTAAATGGGAAATAGCTTTGCGGTTTTTGTTTGGTAAGCCAAGACGTAACAGATAGCGCTCCATAGCCTCTCTGAAACTATTTCTGCGAGCCTGGGTTTAAAACAGTGCCGGCACTGGAGCC
>NW_010399470.1:58812-109981 GCF_000710305.1 Buceros rhinoceros silvestris
TCTGCGAGCCGGCGTTTAAACCATTGCCGGCATGGGAGCCTGCTGGGAAAACAAAGCATTCATGCGTGGATAGGCAAGAGCACAACTGCGCTACAGCAAATTTAATCTCTTTTAATGACAAATGCACATTTGGAAGTGCTTTGTGTCTTTGTATGTAGTTTTCTTTAGCTCTTGTAGCCAAAGAGGGAGAGAAAAGGTAATAAGGGAGAAAGAACCTGACTTTTGCAGGGACTTAACATCTTGTTTGCTTTCTCAATTAGTTAATTGCCTTTAAAACTCAAAATTCCACTGTGTGAGGACTTTTGTTCTGTTTGAGAATTTAATCTTTTTTATTATATTAAAACTCACTTCTTCCTAGTAAACCAGCATCTCAATTAATTGTGCCGGTCTAGGTTTCCTGCACAGGGGAATCACCCAGGAATCTGCGGAGAAGTTTTGACTGTGGTTGTCTAAAGTGCTTTTGTTTGGAGCAGACTGTGTTTCCTAGCAGCTTGCTTGTCAGTCTTGTGGTATTCTCATGATAGGAGGACTTCCAAATAAACTAAAAGAGCTCATACCTATTCATAAATCTTGTTTATTTTGGAGAAACAAAGAAGCAAAAAGGCTTTTGCTTGTTTGCGTCCTGGCTGTGCTGGGTGTCGCCTCTGATGAAGAAAGGATGGAGTGATGTGGGCTGAGGCTCTGTTTTGCTTTGAAGAGAGGAGTCTTAAAGATTACTTGCTGTTGCTTGGCTACAGCCCTTGCTCTTCACCTCTCCAAGGGACGAGTTGTGATGTTAGGAAAGGCAAAAAGTGGGCTTTTCTGAGAAAACAATTTACATTTCGAGTTTAGGATGGGGTTCTTAAGAGCTCCTTCTCTTAATCATGGACATCCTAAGATCCCCAGCACTGTCTAGTTTTCCCCTGGTGCTGTACGTCTGTGTAAGGACAGCAGATGTCTGCTCTGAGTACCCTGTTTACATGTGTACAGCCTCCATTGCCCCTTTCGATCTCCGCCAACAGTCACTGTATTATGGGCCAGAAAATTGTCCTGTGTGACTGCTGACACTGATACCACCAGTGATTTCTGCACTTACTAACCTGCTGTGATGTTTATAACCTCGTTTGGATCAGAAGCAGCCAAGAGGGGAAGCCAGCCTTTAGAAAGCTATATGAAAAAAGAGAAAAATAAACAATTATGACCTGGTATATTGTAAATAAGAATTGGTGGCAGTTTTTTTCTGTATTAAATTAAATCACTTTAATGTGCTTCCTAGGTCTGCTAGACTGGTGGTTGCTTTCAGAAATGTCAGTGATATTCCTCCACAAGCAACCCCTGCCCATTTGACTTAATCCAACTGTCCTTTGTGCTGGTTTAACTTCCTCTGCACAGGAGTTTCTATGTCCGTCTAATCAAGGAGCAGGCAACTTCTTCCGTGTGTTGGGACATTATGAATCCAGGATTATCTAAATTCAGGACCTGGACTGAGTGCAGTGCAGTTTGTGTCTAGCCCAGGCCTCCTTCCTGCAGCAGCAGCTGTACAGAAAGGTGGTTGTAAACCCTTAGCTACAAAATCACTAAGTCAGAGAATGGCTGGGTGTGGAAGGGACCCCTGGAAATCACCCAGCCCAACCCTCCCTACACCACAAACTTGTTCAGTTGGGTTTTGAATATTTCCAGTCATAGAGGCTCCACAACCTTCCTGAGCAAACTGTTCCAGTGTTTGACCATCCTCGCAGGTTTTCTCTTAAGTTTAAATAGCATTTCCTGTGGGTTTATTTCTTTCCATTGCCTCTTCTCTTGTTACTGGGCACTACTGGCTCCATCTCCTTTCTCCCCTCCCTACCACCCAGTACTTACACATAGTGCCAAGATGCCCTAGCCTAGACAACCCCAGCTCTCTCAGCTTTCCTCATGGGAAAGATGCTGCAGTCCCTCAGTCGTGTTTGTGTCCTTTGCTTGTGGACTCGCTTCAAGGGTGTCCACGTCTGACTTGTACTGGGGAGCCCAGAATTGGACCCAGCACTCCAGTTGTGTCTGAGCAGTTCTGAGCAGAGGGGAAGGATCATCTCCTTTGACCTGCTGGCAAAACCCTCCATAATGCAGCCAAGATTAGAACAAATATGTCAGTTTAGACATGTCATAAGAAAATATTTTACTAAGATCAAAAGGAAAATGTGCGCAATTACTGACTATTCATGCACATGAATTTTCTGCTGTTTATTCTCTTACCCTACAAACACTTTTCTTACACTTTCCCTGTGCCTTCTTTTTAAGGAGAAGGTGATATGATTCCATCTTGTTTCCAGCTGAGTTGTTGGCACTGATAGATCTGAAGGATTTTATTACCAGGCAGAGGTATCCAAGTATCTGTCATCTCTTCTGAAAAGTCCTGCTTTGTGACTGACGCATGTCACAGAACAGCAAGCCTTTTTGCTCCCTTTCCTCCAAAATAGACACCCTCCCAGCCCATCCCATAACACCTTGGGCTTCATCCTTCATTCTCATGCTGAAATCCCAAAGCGTTGGTTTTATTCCTGTTGGCCAAAGTATTTGAAGCCTTTGGTTTAATTCAACAGTTTCTGGTCTCAGGTGGGTGTTGCTCTAACGCCTGGCAAGGGATGCAGCTGAGGCCACAACACGAGAAAACGGCAAACTGGTTTCTGCCAAAGTCAGAAACAAAATCTGACTGAGTTCCTGAGGCTGGGATTTTGCCCCAAGTCTGTTACCTTTTCCCATGTCACCTTCCTAAATCTTAAATTCGCTTCGAAGAGTTCCTGGTGAATTGAAAGCTTAGCATGAGACCTGTAAAGCTGCCAGTCGCTGGATGTGGGTTGCACTTCAACAATGGAAGCGAAACGCAGCGATGAACTGTGCCCACCTCCATATGTTCATGCAGTAAGTCCCAAACCAGACAGATTAAGGGTTTGGTTTTTTTCCTTTCTTTTTCTTTTTTTCCTGTCTGACTTTTCTTTGAATGTGATGGGCAGCATTGGTAACTCCCCAGCAGGCAGGGAGCAAGGGGGTGTTGTGAAAAACTCAGAGGCAAATATCAATTGAATAAACCAGAGGCAAGTAGGTCTTCTGAAGTCTGACAAGCAGAGAGATAATTAAATTGGGATTTAGAAGGTAGAAGAACCTTTTACCAGCAAAAATTTAAAGAAAAATCCTTAGAGAGTTCTGCCAAATGGTGGAATAATTATCTTTATTTCTTAAATAGAGCTTTATGTGCTTGTCTTCATAAGCTATTGTAAGGGGCCAATTCAACATTCTGCCAATGCTTTGAGTGATTAATTTGATGGATTGATCAATTAAATTGATTACTTTGGTTTATTATAGAAAATTGTATTTTTAACAAATAATGTGATGGAAACATGAACTATATTAGTGAGACACGGGTGGGTTAAAGCTTCCCGCATCTTAGTTTTTGAGATTTCACAAACATACCTGGTTTAGCATACGTTGCAGATCTGCAATATTTTAGCAGTTTTGTTCCAATATATAAAGAAATTGGAACAACCGTAGATCTCTCACAGACCCTTTAGTCATATCTCTGCTCTTCCTAGTTAAGTGTAAAAACCACTAAAGCGACCGTGATTTCTGTCTCATTCTCCTCAGTACCACACAAATTGCACACCCATGCTCCAAATCCTGTAATTCTCAGGTGGCTGCATCTCCTAATCAAAGGAAGTTAAGGTGCAGTCAAAATATTTCAGTGTTCAAGCGTCTAAGGGTTTTTTCAGTTATAATTCTGAGCTCTCTGTAGAAAGCAGACCCTTTTGGTAGAATAATAACAATAAAAATAACTCTAGATAAAATTTTCTATGGAATAATTTGGATGGTTTTCGATTGAATAATTTTGATGAGACACTTCCTTCTAACCTGCTTGCAGAACAGTTTAATATATGGGCTTAATATTTTCCTTTATTAGATCTTCTCATAAACTAATTATTCCATTAAACTTTCATTTTGGTTGATTTTATAGTGTTGGATTACTAATTTAATGCATGGTTTTTTAGAAGCAAAAATGAGAACTGCTGAGAGCAATGGCAGGTGGAGGAACACTAATATTAAGATTTCCCATATGAATTTCTAAGCCTTTCTGTAGTTAACAGTATGGTTTTGAAATGTGGCAGGGAATTAATCTTGCAATCTGCTGAATTTTGATTTCCCAGTGGAAATCAACCAGGACTGGTCAAGGCTATGAACTGTGGAAAATTGTCCTTTGCACAAGGGAATGCTCAGGGCCAGTTCGGTGAGAAGGGACAGTGAACATTTGGCTGTGGCTCCAGGTGCTGAGAGCAAAATGCTGAGAGCTCTGGAAAGCCAGGCTGGCCGTGGTACCTTTGGGAAGAAAAAGATTCCCCTGCAAACATTAGTTGCCATTTTCACCTTTCCATTTCCATGTAATGGAAAGGTAAACCTGGCTCTGCAGCTCTCTCTTTCCTCCTCTTCCTCTCTGTTTTGTGCAGTAGAAGTATCTGGGCATCCCTGTGATGCTCCTTTAGCATCGCAGGGTCCTCCTGCCAACCCAGCTGGACTTTCTTCTGCTACATCACTGCTTCCACAGCATGCTGCTTTCTGTAGGAAAAAGAATACTTAGTTGGGGAAACAGAAAACTATTAATCTTATGCTAACTGCTGGTAAACATATTTTTCATAAGACCTACACTCTGTAATACTAAGTATGAAATTCCTACCCGAAGTTTTCTATTCACTGCTTAGGAGTCAGGTAAAGAAAAATCCTTTTCTATATGCCAGTAGATCAACTGAGAAGCCAAATAAAGTTTGTTTTCTCATAGCTGAGCATCAAGTGCTATCAAGACAAGTTCCAGCCATATCTGGTTAAAAGGAAGTTTTCTGGCTCTGCTCTCTGATCCCAGTAGACCTCATTCTCACAGCAGTGGCAAAGGGAAGAGAATCGAGTAATCCGATTACTGGGGTTTTGCTGCTCACGGCAAAGAGTTCTGCATGTCTGTGGCAACGAGCTGGTCCAGACTGAAGGTGACTTTTGACCGCTCTCAGTTACTCCATTCTGGCAATACACAGAGGAGCTAAAACTTGTGGTTCAGACCTTGATTAGGGCTTTCACGTGGAGGGTCAGCTTTCTGGCGTCTCCTGTACGGTTACCGTTGACTTGCAGCAGGAGAAAGAAATTCTTTGCATTTCCAATGTTAGAACCTATTGTAGTTAAACTGAACAGGGTCTTGACTAAATAACTCTACTACTCGCAAAACACACAGATGTTATCTTGAGGTTATGTCAATTTAAAGACTGTTTTCTAAGCACAGTAACATACTGTATCTTTAAAATCAGACAACGCCTATGTACATAAAGTGTGCCTTCAGTTATTATCTGCAAATAAACCTGTAGTAATGAGGTTCCAGATCTATTGGTGGAGTGTTGATAATAAATTCTCAGTGGAACTGACTTCAGCCCATTAAGCAAGCCTGCTTCTGCTGTCGTGGTTGTTAATTTGACGGGACGGTGTCACATTAAGTAGAACAAACATGTTTTCACCCACTCAGCCATGCAGAACGGACATGGCTGTTACTCTAACAACTGGATATTGATTGGGAGCGTTCACCCTTCCTGACCTGGGGCTGGTACATGAAAACAGAGCCAGGACTGATTAAGAAATTGCATGTGTTTGTGCACATGTGTGCAGTGTTAACGGTCCGCATAAATTTCAAGCCTTTTGAATTCATGTCCTGTTAATGCTCTGAGCATGAGATCTGTCACTCATTTCCTGCAGGGGCCGTGAAGGCTCATTTATCTTGAATTATTTATTTGTCTCTATGCTTGTACCCATCTGGTCAGACCATGCTTGAAGGGTCCACCTCCTCATATTGAAAATTTTGTTTATTAGCAGTAGCTCTAATAAAAGTGTCTCAGGAAGCATTGGGGACTTCTTTCTGGTTTTAATATCATGTATGGCACAATTCAGCAGATAGTAGTGTGCTACTTCTGTGTTTTCTTGTTACAGAGAATATCTTTCACTGGTCATTTCTATAGACAACCAAGAAAAAAAGAGCTAAAGGGGAGGGGAAAAAAAGGGAGAAAGGGGGATTATAATCTGTTTATGAGAGCAGGCTGCCTTGTAGTAGAAATGTTCAGCCTACTGCCCTTTCGTCCTACAAGGTTTGCTCCGTCGCTTACCCTCTGATGTATGCGCCATCTAGTCTGCAGCACGAGAGGAGGGACTGGAGCCAGCTCCTCCCACATCCCATGCTGTGATGGTTGACTGTGATAAGCCAGTGTGGAAGGAGTACTTGCCAGCAGGCCATGGGCTGTGGATGGCTTTCCTTCATGGTAACAGGGATCCCTGAACTTGTGGGTAATGCTCCTGGGTTCAGGAGCACTCACAAAAAGAGTGCCAAGAGCTGATAATAAATGTTTTGCTTATTAAGGTAAGTATCGCGTGTTGGCTTAAATCAAAGGTCAAGTTGTGGCAGTCAAAGTGAGAAATGAGAGATTTAGACAGATATAACATGGCAAGAGAAGGAATAGTCACTGGGGCTAGTTGTCTATAGGTATTTTTTCTATACAGTAAAATATGTCATATACCCTGTTTATTATCCGTAACTTAATATGGCTTGTTTCCTAGCACTAGTGTAAACACATTATAAAATACAGACATCCTAATAAAAACACATATAAAATATTAAAAATATTTGCAAAAATCTTGCATTTTAAGAAGTTTAAATACATTCATTTCCAATTTAAGGGACAGGAGAACCCAACATGGTTTTATGAAAATGAAAATTTTCTCTTTAAAAATTATTGGTTTCAAAGACATAGCAAACAGGTGGAAACTAAACTCGCGTTGGTCTTGCACTTTGCTCCATCAAGAAGGAGGAACAAGCAACACAACAGTGAAGAAAACAGCAATGCAGTTTATCTGAAAACAGAAGAGAAAGTTCATGGACATGAGGCATTAACATGAACCATAACTGTAGTACGGTGCTACAGATTCAACAGAAAATAGAGGAGAAAAAGCTGCACAACTAAACAATAAATGTTTGACCAGCAAAAGATAATGCTGATCAAAGAGGGGGGGAAAAATCCTGTCATGTATAGAAACCTTTCTCTTTGTAATTTTAGTGAAATACTGCTACAATAACAGGACTTATTAAAAATTATCAGTTCCATGGGAAGAATTTTTGTAAAGGATCTGTTTTGATACTGAAAGGACTTTTATTTCCCCACCTTGCTGTACGCCCAAGCATTTGAAACCATCAGAGGAAATATTGTTTGAAAACCCTTTAAGAAGAGTGTGGGGTGTTATGAAACAATGTTCTTTTATTATAGCTCGTAACTTGTGAAGCAATCAGCCCCAGAAATATATTGTGATACTCTGTTTTGTGGAGATCGTGGGAATTCAGCTGAGTGGATGTGATGATGAACAGTGATACTGGCATCACTGAGCTAGAAGGGGATTAAAGATTCATGGGAGCTCTGCAGAGGGGTGTAAGGCTGGCAGAACATCAGAATACACGATTAGCCACAGGGGACAATTCTGCTGCGAATTTAAAATAATCAATACATTTCTTTTTTATACTGTTAAGCTATAAATGTATTACCCTAGAAAATCAGACTCTTCATTACAGAACAGTAGTACTACAGCATATTACATACATCTAATTATCTGTATAACAAAAAACATTCATCACAACAAGACAAGTGATTAGTGTTCAGTTGTGGCTAGCCAATAGTACTGCTCTAATTTTGCTATAATGTTGAATTCTGATTAATATTTCATTTGGAAATTGTAGTGCAATATTCATTTTTAACTCACTTGTAAAATCAGCATTTTACTTCATTAGCAAAGACATGCAGAATTATTATGTTCATTTATACTGAAATTGCTGTGTTGAAGCATTATTTATCAGATGAGAAGATCTCAGGAAAATAAAGACATTGCCCTTGGAGGGCTTATAAAAAAGGAAGCCCTCCTCCTTTTGGCTTTGTCAAGGCAAGGAAAGTAGACAAAGACCCTTTCTCTGGCACAACAGGATTCACTTTGTTGGGTTTAGGTTATGTTCCTTCTTTTAGAGGTGGTCTTGGCTCATGCTGCCTGATGATGATTATCCCTGCCTGATGTGGTGTCTCATGTCATGCCCAAGCATTTGAGAGTGCTGGCTGGCACCAAACAAAGCTCTTCAGCTGCAGCAGCCAGGGGGGAGTTTTGGAGATCATTGGGTGCAACCCCACTGATCCCAAAAGAGTCAATATAGACCTGGCCCCAGTTGCTGAGGACATTGTCCGGTCAAGCTATGAATGTCTCCAAGGACCAAGATTTCACAACTTCTTTGAACAACCTCTCCCAATATTAACTACTACCATGGTGAAAATAAATTTCCTAGTATGTGATGGCAATTTCCATTCCTGCAACTTTTCCTATTGCCTCGAGTTCCACCAGTGCACATCCCTGACTTTGACTGTCCTCTCAACAGGCAGTTGAAGACAGCAGTAAGATGCGCCCTTAGCCTTCTTCCAAAGCTGTTTCTCTGAATACAGAGTATTCGGCCCACCTAGTACAGGCCATGTTTCAGCCCTCTGACCCTATAGGTGGCTTGCGCACGCATGTCAATATCTTTCTCATACTGGGAAATCCAAAATTAGATGTTACTCCAGATGCCATCTCCAGATGCTGAACAAAGGGGGGAAATCTCTTTCCTCGGCTCCCTGGGTACGCTTTTGTGCATGCAGTCTGGTGGCATTGGCCGGTTTTGCTAGATAAGCACATTGCCAGCTCGCGTTCTGCTTGCCCCCCAGGACCCTTGGCTCTCATTGTGCAAAGGTCCTTTCTAGCCAGCGGTGCCCAGCCGGCATTGCATAGAGTGGTTCCAGCCCAGGTGCGTAACTTTGTGTTGTCATCGGAGTCCTGAGTCCCACCCAGAAGCGGCCCAGTCTCCCCCGCCAAAAAGGCTGATCCTGTGGCTTTTATTCATATGTTCATTACAACTGTTCAAGCTATTGCTCTTTTCATTATCAGAAGTGTCAAAGTGTGTGAAAGTAATATGTCCACCTCCAAGGAAAATAAATTATAGTTGAGGAAGCTGCTTGAACCAGGCCCTGGTTCCAACTGCTCTGTATCAGTTTGATTAAATCAACACTGGAAGGGGCTGCCAATAGCATTAGGCGGGTTTAATTAAATTGGAATGCTTCAGACGGTTATGAAATATCTTTTGAGTAATAAAACGTTCCACTTTTTGTCCTTTGCCTCACTTGGTTTCATCTATGTAAAGGGAAAATATTCTTTCTGTATCAATGAGCGAAACAAGTCTCCAAATTCACCAAATCTATTTGAGCGACAAAGAAAAACAACTAGAAGCTGGTTTTAGATGGGTGTTAGGTTATGTGGCTAGTCTGCCCTGACTGCGACAGAAGAGCAAGACCTGTGAATGAAATACTTGTTTACTCACTGATTTTTGGGGGTAAAAAATATAAATTCGATCTCTAGCAGAAAAGGGTCAGAATCTGATCTTTGTGTTTCAGATGTGCTCTTTAATTCCATTGTGTTTTCTTTATAATGAATGAGTACATGGCCTTACATCTTCCTCTCACCATTCTTTCTGTCATTCCTAGACTAAACGCACAAGCTATTTTTTTAATGCATGCCATAGGCAGCAGTACTTCTGTGACTAGAATGAGAACAAATCTGCCACCCTAACATCATTTTGATCATGCATAGAACCCCCAGTCATCGTTTCTGTCTTCTGTACCCTTTTCTTGGAATGAATGGAATAAAGATGTCCATCTCATTGGCCTAAATATAGTCCCAATGTGATTTATCCTGCAAAGGAGATTAGAGCGTCTTAATGGTATGATGCTGCTTTTCTTTCAGCAAGAGAAGTTGTTGATAAAATAGATGTTTAAATCCTTATCACTCAGTATCTAATAACAGTCAGCAATTTAAATAAAGGTGGTCAAAGATAGTACAGGTAGTGCTTGTACCCCCTACCAACTCTTATTGCGCTTGGTTAAGGGTTTCAGTATTTTCTGCATCATCCCAGTAGCTAGATAAAATGCATGATTTAATTTGGAAGCTTACAGTACATTCCAGTATATTTATTTAAGCTGAATTTGTTTCAATCAATGTTCATTGGTTTTGGGTGCCTGCTGAAGTCAAAGGATTTTCTGCCCTGACTATGGACAGATTCAGGCACATCATCAAACCTGACTTTTTGATATTTGAAACTTAAATCTGTGCCATTACATATAGATATATTTTCCCATATTTCCCACTTTTCTGCATAGCAACGTTGTGCCTGTTAGTGGTTTCTTATAACAGTTGGGTCACTGAAATCACTTCTCAGAATTTCTCCCTGAATAGTGAAACATTGGTTTTAAAATTAAAAACACAAATCTAAGTTTGCCAAATATTTTCACATTTAGGGCACAAAGTAGGATATAACCAGAGGAAGGTACTAGGATCTGGGCCATACTAGCCTTTACTATTGCCATTGTGCATGCAAAAGACAACTGAATTTTGCTGTATCATCCTTTGTTACTCCTCAAACTGCGTCTATTTATGAAAGCATGAAAACTCTTCAGAGTTTTCTCTAAGAAAATATGTTCTTGGCCTGGGGCATTCAGCTGGAGAATTTGAAGTGTTAAGGGGGCAGTGGGGTGCCTGTCATGTTCCAGGTGAAATTTTCACGGGATTTAGAAGTATATTCTCCCTTCAGATTGGGATCATTCAGTAAAAGATGTACTATGAACAGTTTAGGATTTTCGTTAGCTTTGAAATTACCAAAATCTTTGCAGTTTTGAGGACACAAATGGAAATACATCAAGATGTTTCCACAGGTGTGTCATTTATTTATGAAGTTGATGATGTGTTCAAGGACAATCTCAATATTGGTTATTTTATCTTGGCCAGCTCTTGAATTCTGCTGCTATGGACCATGGGCTGGTACCATTCTGATCTCTTGCGCTTCTGAGATTTCATGGCCAGTTCCATCTGCATATTTGCACAATCTTACATGACAAAACTCCTTTTTCTATTTTGTGAGCAGAGAGTATTCTGAGCAGGAGTATAACCTACCCATGAACTTCATACATAACAATTATATGGCAGAGGCGCAGGAGGGAAGAAGAGGAATTAGATAACCCTTAGACGCTAACCCTAAGAATTAGGTCAATGGAAAGGCTTCATGCTGTTCTACTCTACCAAACTAGCCATGGATACTAGTTATGGATTCTGTTTCTTTGCCTTTCTGAATACTTTATATTAGAGCCCCACAAAGGCATAAAAAAAATATACAGTTTTAACAGGGCAGAAATAGTTACGAAACAGAGCTGGTTTGGCCCTGTTCCTTCAAGGCAATCATCTACACCGAGTAAGGAATGCACAAATTGCTTACGTGTTAGCGGGCTCCTTAGAAAGAGTCTCCCACTAAAGAAAGTACACTTTGGGAAGGAAATTTCTGGGCAGAAGCAGACCAGTGGTGTCAAAAATCTGCTAACTTTAATGAGAAGTCGTATGAGCTTGTTTTCGATGTTCTTTATTCTGGCATTGAAAATTTAAATAGAGCTGTACCTGCAAAATCGAGTGACAAATTAGCACCTACAAAATATGTTGGGTTCTTTTCCTAGCCAATGGTTTGATTGTTTAACACAGTTCACCTAAAGAAAATTAACCCCTGATGTCTTCCATGGCTGAGTTGCACAAACTAACTGATTTTTTTTTTTGAAGGCATGATTGTATTTCTCATGTAAACACTAAGCACATACCTGTTTGGTGTTTTGTTTATACTCACAGAAGTCGGGGCTCTGCAGCTCGTTTTCCACAAACAGTTCTGTTGAAAACCAAAAGCTTTAGTATGCACCACAAAGTAGGTAACTGATTCTTTCCATCATATACCACATCTTTTAAAAGTTATAAACAACAGAGCTCTGCCTTTTTAGCTAGTTAGTTAGTTTTGTTCTTGTTGCTGTGTGAGAAACGGTGTGCAATCTTAAGTCCTGTAAAAACTGCTACTGTGTCTGGACAGGATCTGTGCCTTTAGGTATTAATTCCTCGTGAACGAGGCCTGCTGCTCCGTCAGTCTTTTGGGCTGTCAGAAGTTCCCAATGTGATGATACACGTAATGCAATCCATGCTGAACTGTGTGTGGAGTAAATTAAAATTATTAGCAAGTCTCCCTCTAAAGACCATTAGCTAAGCAATAAATCAACAAAGGATACCGCAGCATGATGAAACTGTTGTAGCCCAGGGTTATTACAACACATGGGGCACCATCAGAGGACTCTAATCCCTCTCAGGGAAAATAATTTATTACAGCAACATCCTCTGAACTTCCCTTATTGGTACAAAAATTATTGGGATGGAACATTTGGCAGAGCACTATTAACCGTGCTGAACAGATTGCACATAGGCACTTTCCCTTTATGAATTCACATCCGTGCTTGCAGTAATGAGCACAACTATCTGATTTTAATCCAAGGAACCGGTGAAAGCAAAAGTCTTGTATTTGGTGTAATCTAACAATAAGAACTTTAATTTTAATGATAAAAGATCACGAGAGTGTACCTGAGCTAAGTGAGAAATTCCTTATTCAGCTTTAGAAGGCCTCAGTAATCCTCCCACGTGTTAGAAATTCTGCAGGATATTCTTCTGCGGGCAGAATACTTCTAAGCCTGGGCAGAAGATGTGAAAGTGGGATTCTGGTCATGCCTTTGGCACACGTATGTTTCTCTTGGAACAGGTGGAAAGCACTGAGTTATCTTTAAAAGACTTCAGGGTCACCCAGCACCGAGAATTTGCACTGTATTAAGCCTCTGTCGGTGTCTGTGAGCTGATTTCTTGGCAGACAGCGATAGAGGCACAATGTGCCTTTCTGGGGATACAGGGAGAGATCGATCTGTCAGGCCAGAGAGTATGTGAGTCACAATATTTATTCCGTCTGGGCTGAAAGCAACTGAATACTTTAACAAGAGCATAGTAGCTGAGAGCAGTTGTGTCAAGAAAAACTTCTATTGCTTGAACAGTCAGGTGTCAAAGAGCAGAAAAGTGGCTTGGAGTGAGATCTGCCCCGTGTTATTTCCATAGGTTGCCTCTCCTGAAGGGCACAGGCAGATCTTCTGGGTCTGTGGAGAAACTGGGGAAGAAAACCGGCTCAGAAATCTTTGCCACCTTTTTCAGTATTAGATGAAAAATTTAACCACAGTTCCTGAGCCTAGGCTAGCCAAAGCTCAGGTGGGTTGAGGTATGCGAGAAAAACAAGACAAATGTGGGCAACTGAGAAATTTCTTCTGTAAGCTAAATACACGGTCACTGGATGTACTGGGCTTTGGGGTTTTTGTGAAGCGCTTTTATTCCAAAAGGTGTGCAAAAGTTAGATGGAAACTTTATCTCCAGTATAACTTATGATCACCACTGAGTGGATTCAGCTGAAGATTTTTGTGGTTTTTCCCAACTGTTCCAGTTCTGCCAGTCTGCTGAGTAAAGGGAAATGCCAGTAGTCTGATCTGAAAATATTGCAGAGCCATGTATTCTCCTTCCTGCAGTTACATGGCTATAAGGCCATCTGCTATATGACAGAACGCAGACAGGCACCAGCGCGCAATGCACGTACGTTGGGCCGCGCGGTAGCAAGCACAGCATTGTTTTCAGGGATAAGTGTGTAAAAACCTTCCCCTCTCCGATGATCTGATGAAGCACCTGTTCTGGTCAGGAATGTGCCACCTCAGGGCGCTGAAGGCCAGATAGGTTGTGTGATAGGTTGTGTCTGAAGTGTTTCCTGGGAAGAAGGAATTGGAGATGTATTATATTGGTGAGTCAGATCCAGCCCCAGCCAGAGGTTGGTCATCCATATATATTGACAAATTTACTCATAAATGTTGCTCTAGTTCCAAATTATGCAAAAATATGTCTGAGCAGTCATACGGGTTTTGTTCTTGTTTTCTACGGTGATCAACATCTAAGAGTTCTGTTTTCTGAAGTAAACATTTTAATAACCAATGTCTCCAGTACTCCGAATTCTGCCTACGAAATCGTGTGTATTTCAAATTCACAAGGAATTAATTTTTGAAGCTTCTGGACCATTGGAATTTCTGGCCCTTATTCTGTTAAATAGGCCCGGTTGGGCAAAAGAGAAGTAATCATGCATGGATACACGATCAGATTTTTAAAGTATTGGCCAGGATATGCTTAGCAGAAATACCATAAAGCTGTAAAAGAGTTACAGCTATTCCTGGTAGCGACAGTAAAACTTCAAAAGCCTTTAGTCCACCCTTGTCCTATAATTTCATCTTCTGTTTTCCCTTTGTGTATATTTCTCAGACAAAATGCTAACAGCAAAATCATTCCAGACATGTGGCTTCTATTAACTTGCTGAACTCCAGAAACTTAGAACACTCCATTGGAATGATTTCCCCTCTCCCTAAGATGCCCTGCCACAAATCATAGAGCAACTTTAAGCATTACTTGCTTGTACCTGCAAATACTGTAGTCCTGATAAAGAATCACTCTCCCTTTCAAAAAAGAGAAGTTTAATTCCGAGCTGTGGCCCTGAGGCATAGCAGGCTTCTGCTCCGAATTATCGTGGATGAATTTGATAGCCTGCGGTTGTGTTAGTTGAGATTGATTGAAACATCAGTTGGGTTTAATCCTGCTGCTTGGGAGAAAGGAATATAAATCGCAAGCGGAATGGTAGCCCTGAATGAGATGATCAATAAATAAGCTCTCGCAGAAATCTGGGGTATTACATTTCACATGAACTATGAACTTATTTAATAGAAGCTTGCTAAAATGACTATGATCCGTATCAGAAGGAATGATTAATATTTTTATGATATTTTATTACAGTAAGTTTAAGTTCATTTTTCAAAACCGTGATCACACTTGCTATTTTTATATGGCTGTTTGAAAGTATTTCCTCAGAATGAATCCCATGAATTTTCTTTTGTGTGAATGGAATTGAGCCTTCTAGTTAAAAAATGATGAACAGTAATTAGGACATAAATTATTTAAAGGTCTTGTAGTTTAAGCAGACATAAAAACTGGCAGGCAATTAAATTCATGGTAAACTCAGGGGATACTGGTGGAAACAGGTGGAAGCAAGTTATTTTATGAGAGCTGAGGACAAGCATGAGGGCTCAGGAGATGGTGGCGTGTGGATGAAAACTGGCATTTTCCTATCTAATGCTGGCTTAACAAGATGTATAGGAAACCTTATTGCACGGGTGAGCACGTCCCCTGTGGGGCAGAGCGAGGCTAAAGCTCCTCATTTAGAGCTCCAGATGGGAACAGCCAGCTCCCTCTTTGAAAGGTTTCTCTTGCTTCCATCCCTTTATAAGCATAAATATCTGTGGTGTGCACCAGCTTTGGAGAGCAGTTTCACAGCTACTGTGAAACCAAGCAGAGCAGAGAGCTTTCTGACAAACCAGTAAAGCTTGCCAGCAGCCGTGAATTTAGAAGCACAAACACAAGGGCTCTAATACATTGCACCTACCCTGCCCCCATAGAAGTGCCAAAATCTCCTGCCTAATGGAAAAAACCTACTTTTAAATTTTCAACAACAAAGGTTGTTTAACATTCATTTGCCTTTTTATGCTAGCATTATTCTGGTTAGCAAAGAGCTTGCTAAGAAAGGCATATGTGGTGGAAAAGCTGCAATGGTTTATATCGTGGAATAAGATGTAGGGTAATGTACATTTATTTTTAAGGAATGTGTGGCAGTTATGTTGAACTACATATCTCTTGTTATTAGCTGTATGACTATGCAGTGTGCACAAATCTACGTGTCTCTATTCTCCTCAGATATCTTTTGCGTTGGTAGTGAGTAGCATGAACTCATAGGTGTGGTCAAACAAGCTGGTGTAATATATGTGTATGTAATCAGTATTGTCTTTGGGCATTGGGGAAAAGATTTCCTTTCAGCACCTTATGCTTTTAATTATATGAGCAACCTAAAGACTCACAAGAACTACAAGAGTACCATGAAGCTGTACACTGGTTTTCTTCAGCTTGCTGAGTCTGTCTTGTTATTTTAATAGAGCTCCAGACATTAGCGGTTGGTTGGTTTTTATTCTCTGAGTTTGGAACTGCCAAACAACAAGACGGGAATCTAAGAGAGCACGGATCTTATGGCCACCCTATGTGGCAGCAGTTTTGAAAGCATTAACATGATTCTTCTGGAAATTGCAAGTCATAGCATGGGTGTGTTACTGTCTTCATGTGCCACTCCGTTTTTTTTTTTTCATTTTCCCAGGAGAGTGGAAATTGTATCTCAATATACAGGTTTTTAATTGCTTCTCAGCACACCAGTCCAGTGAGGATGTAGACCAAAGATGGGTGTTCTTCTCTGAGAAGGTGGAACGCTTTGAATGCCACACAGAAGACAGAAAATCCAGCCTGTGGACAAATTAAGATTTCCGTAGTTATTCATGTTCCACTTAAGAGAAAACCATCTACATTTGGGAGTTTTCAAAATGAAAATTCTGGGGGAAAAAAAAATTAAGATATTTCGAAACATTCTATTTTGCTTCCACTCTGTGTGGACGAAAAACAACAGACTTTCAGTTCAGAAGTGCCCAAACAGGGTGCTTTATTCTTGGAGCCTTTTTTTTTTTTTTTTTTTTTTTGCTAACTATGCGACTTAGCAGATCTCAGTTCTGCATTCACAGGGAGAGAAGAGACTGTTCTGAAGATGATTTTTTTTTTTTTAGTTTTTCAACTAAATCTTATTTCAGTGAAATCAGTGTTTCAGCTTTTGGCAAAGCGCATTGTCATGCAAAATATTTCAATTAAATATTTTCTAAACAAGCGTTTAATTTTGATTTAGTTCTTCTTGCCAAAAATTCCCTTCTCTTTAATGTCAGGACTCTGCTCTTGGAAGCAAGTGGAAAAACCTTTGGCTCTGACTCCACAGAAAGGCTCCGTGGAAGGTGCCTTCAATGGGCAGCACTGATTTCTCTGTGTTGTTTCTGCTTCCCTGCATACACAGAGCTGTAGTCCTGAAGCAGCTGTGCAAAACTCTTTGCAGATAGTGATCTTTTCCTTTGTGAGAACGTTTCACCAGTCCTGGTGTTTCTCCAGGCTAAGGTATATCCGACATCCACACTGGTGGCAGGCTTGGTAACACATCACAGGCTTTAGACTCAGCTCTGTGAACAACTGAACTGAAGGGGGTTCAGTTCTGATCTCGGGGTGACTAAGAGGAGGTGGAACCCTAATGTATGCAGCCAGTATGGCCTGAGCACACCCTGCACGGGAAACTTGAAAGGCACCACTGAGGTAACTGCCTTTAATTGAGCTGTCAGCATTTTAGCTAAGGTGTAACTATGCTTAGCAGTTTTGCTCAAGAAGGAGCCTCCTGTTTCAGACAGTTCAGTGAGAACCACATTTTCATAAAAAAGAAAAAAGAGCCAGTTTGAAGTCCTCATACACGTGGAAGCAAGCTGGACAGCATAATGTACTGACTTTGCTGTGATCCAGAAAGTTAAGAGCAGAAAACCACAGCACAGGTGAACAGCTGATTAAACGAAACTTTAACTCATAAGAATGACAATTTTTTTTTCCCCCTAAACCCTTAGTAATGCTTGGTGAATGTTAAAGATTAGATATTAAATCCTGGATCCTCAGATTCCATATGCTCATACGTTGCACTAAGGTACATTTAATACATTTTATACTAAGGTATATTTAGTGTGGTGGGGGTGCTCAAGTTTAGCGGAACTGCCCTGCTTCGCTGCCAGGGCACCTCTACACCTTTGGAGTCAGAAGTAGACTTGGCCCATGTGAAAACTCTGCTGTGCTGCATGGAATGTGCTAATTCTGTACTTGTCACTACAGTAAAGTACAGCCTAAAAATTTTCACTGTAACTTTCTGTTTTGAACAACTTAAATACTGTTAATCTCAATGGGGACGCACAGACGAGCAGGTTTTGATCCCGTGTTATGGAGTGGGAGCATTGGATTGTCCAACTTAGTGATGTAAAACCAAACTGTAAGCTGTTAGGGCACTGTTCCCTTTTTATAATCCACATCAGATTTCTGTACAGCAAAAACCTATTTAAAAGCTCCAGAACCCCCTAAAGAATTGATTATTTTTAAGTCTTTGGAGGGGTTGTGCCCTTTAAATCCAGCCATATTTCTTTACCTTAACCTGGTTGTATGTAACTGTTAGTAACAATAAACTATTTTGCATACCCAGGAAAAGCTTTGAGCTGGCCTTACAGAAGGCACAGCGTGTGGCTGAGCAAAGTTTGTAAGCCACTAATCCCGTATTTGCCAAGAATACAAATAAAATCAGTAGGCTTACCAATACACTCTTTGCTGGAGAATGAAAATACAGCTAAACATGGAGATCAATAATATGTATTACTGCTGGGGAAAGAATTTCCTTTTTAGCTTTCTAGACAATGTCGTAAATCTTAAGGTACGATTTCCAGAGTTGCATGGGCTATTTGACTATTTCCTGACTTACATCAATGGGAAATGAACACAGAAACCCCACAGGCCTGGATTTTCAACCCACCCTGAGGGACTGCCAGTTTTATTTAGGTTTCTTCTTCACATTTAGGGAAGAAAGTATTTTAAGTGAGTATACCAGCAGTGGCACCCACAAATATCATCATTTTGAAAGTGTTTTTCTCTGCATGAGAAAGACATCCCAAAAGTAGATAGTGGTGACTAAAAAGGCTCATCTTTAAATGAAACTGGTGGGCACAACATTGCCGAAGTTGCTGTAGCCCACAGCTCTGATTAGGACCCCCCCACACTAGGTACTGTGCATGCAGCATAAAACAATCTGTTTCCCCAAAAAAGCATAAAACCTGCACGGAAATGAAGCGTGAATGAAAGCATTACGTGCTAACCTTACGCGTGGGAAACCAAGTGAACCGATGAGGGGGCTCTTAAAGTACATTAAAAATACCTTGTCATGGCTTCATCCCTTGTTTTGGAACAAAACTACTTCATTTGGGAGTTTAAGTGTCATGTTACAATAATTAGTTAATACAAAATCTTAAAAAGTAATTAGCCATTTTATTTCTATTTAATAGGAGTCTAATAACTCTGAAGATCAGACTTCAGGCTCTGTTGAACCTAAATCCATTCAATTTTCAGTAGGATTTGAGACTCCAGTGGCATCATACCTGGGTCTCATAATGCCACAATGGCAGATCCTGACTCGTTCACTTTGCCGCATGTGGAAACCACCAACTCCTTCAGTTCTTGCGCAATGCAAGAGAAGTCAGGTTCAGTGAGCTCCTTCTTCTTTCAAAAGATAGCAGAAGCAGGTGCTCCAAAATTTATCTAATAACTCAGTAGTACAAGGACTAATGAGGGCTACAGACTTGAATTCCATCTCTTCTTTTGTCTAACAAATTTTAACTTCTCCCCTCCTTCCTTCTCTCTCTCTCTCTCTCTCCTCTTCCTTTTCTCTCTCTTGCCTCTTCCACCTCCTTTCCCCACCTTTCCTTCCATTTCTCTCTCTCTCTCGCTTCCTTCTGGTTTTAGTCATCAGCCAGTAAAATACTGTGGAATAACATATTGTCAGACCCCTCCGCCTGCAGCTCTCCCACACTGAGTCAAACAATTAAATATTTATGGAATTCTGCAGGAAAGAGAATGCGTGTTGGAGACAAGGGGGAGAGCTACAGCCCAGCGATAGCATTAACTTAGGAAGGATGAGATATGCTTCTTATTTCCAATCAATAAGTAATATAAAAAATTAATTATTTAGTGCAGTAGGTATTAGGAATCTGATCTCTCTTTTCCATTTGACACTGATTTTGTTACCATTTCTGCTTCTCATTTTTGGACTAAATTATTTATATGTAAACTATGTATGAGAATTTGGGTTTATTTATTTGTAAAGTTTTGCACATGGAGAAGATTGTCCTACCTTCATATATATTGTGATGGGTTCTGAGATGACCTTTACCATTGAGGAATGAGGCACTGGAATCACAGCACAGAGACACGTGCTACGCCCTGTGCTCAGCAAAGGTAAAAAAAAAATTCAAAACAAGAAGGAAGTTGTGTTAGACCTGTGAAATTCTTTGCTTTAGGACATTTTGGAGGACAAAATCTATTCTGTGAAGAGGGGACTAATAAGTATTTGGAAGAGGTTCACTGAGGATTGCTTAGTAGACAAATAGCAGCAGGCTCTGGGAATTTTCCAAGCTGAGAATTGTTGGAGGCTGGGAGAGCGTTAGCAGGGGCAGCTCTGCACGCGCCTGCCCGGTTCGTACTCACTTCGGTGTATTGCTGGGGTCCAAGCAGTAAGCTGGGCTCTGAACAAGGCTGGCTATTGTGTTCCTCTGTAATCCTTCCTGGCCTGTGGAACTGCTTCAGCAGTAAAGATGGTGTAGAAGGCTGTGCCCAGATCAAACCCTGCTGGCTAGGCAACTGCCCTGAGAGAACTGGGAACAAGCCCCCTCGTACTGGGAAGCAAGCGTAGACTGTCTGCATGGCATTTGAATGACCTTAGTAACACACACATGATCACACAGGAAGCCTGTATCCTAACACGGGGCTCAATTTAAGTTTTCCAAACCTCAGAATAATTCTTTGGTCATCACCTGGTAGATTTTGTTAGTGAAGATTCTGTGAAATCAACGACACAGTTTTGCTACCTGATAATTTTGTAGCCTGAGTTAACAGCATTACGGGTAAAACATTCTGGCATCCACCCACACGTTCATTGAAGTATGTGTGTTGTCAGATGATTCATCTTGATACTCACAGACTTCTTGATATTCTTGAAAGTTAGAAGATGCATTTGGTTATTTAGAGAATAAAAACTTTTTTTTTTTTTTGACAACCAGAAAACACACCAGAAAAAAGATAACAGATAATGTTGTACCTGTCAGTCTGGAACAGCAGTTATGCTGTTGGGTTTATTTATTTGCAGTTATGGGGAACTGCCTGGTATTGCCACACTTGGTCTAGACCTAAAAGCCAAACAGGGTCGCGTACACTAGCCCCAAAGCTCTGGCAGGCCCCATTAACAGTATTATAAATCATTTGGTCAGTAACATTTGGAGCAACCTAATGATTAATTCTTAGCAATTCTGCCTCAGGAATTCACTGTAAAAGAATAACAAAGACTATTATCTCTGTAACAGAATCCAGCTTGCTAAAAAAAATAGTAACAATATCACGTTGAGGATGTGCAGGGATGTTGAAGGGCCTGTGTTAAAAGTATTTCCCATAGGTACTTCTCAGTTCTTTAAAATTAATCCTACATGTTGCAAGGACTGGAGAGAGACTTGTGAATCCTCCTGTGTTCTCTGCTGCTATTCGGACAAGCACGTTGCACACAGCCTTCCATAAACCGATCCAGCTCCCTCTGGAAAGTATGGCGTTTTCTTCTGCTCAACACCCTCGCAGAAAGGTGTTCCAGGAGCTCACTGGCCAGGTGGTTAGACAGTTGCTTTTCTAACTTCTATAAATTATAAATGAGATTGTACTTTAGTCCTTACCTTACACTGTCCCAGGCTTCAGCCACTCCCCAGATTCCTGTCACCACTGAAGGATTTTGAGATAAGTCAGATTCGCAGATTTCTACAACTAGAGAATTTATTTATAGACATCAGGAGGTGATGGATGGAGGGTTTCATTTCCTCTCATTTTTAAAAGAAGTGTTTCATCACTTTCTTCCCAAGTCATTAGTACCCTCATGTTCACTGTGGCTTATTTTAAACTCTCCGTTTGATAGTTATAATCTAAAGTGGCTTTGGAATCATCTCCTGCTCAGATGTATCTCTGTAGGGGTCTGGCTGATAGGTGATTTTTTCCATTCTTTTAAGAATTAATTGTGCTCCAGGTGTAAATTGGCGTCAACATACAGAATCAACAGGAAATTTAACAAAAAATATTTTAAACTTTCTGACGTGCCTTCTGTTATTTTTTTTAATCATAAATAACTTTTATGCTCCTGAGTTGTCTCTTTCTAAGAGCTAGAACAAAGTCCATTGCACTGAGTATATCTAACCGACAAACCCTCTTTCTTCAGGCTTCTCAGTGTTGGAATTCATATAAGAGGATCTCAAAACCTTCTTTTCTAAACCCTACTCAGGTTTTGGATCCACTATATATTCTAACATTCTCTAACAGTGCTAAAATTATCATGGAATATCACACAGCTAAAATAAAGAGTTTCTTGTCATTATACTCCATTTCTTTCACATTCTTCCTCACGGTAAAGAAACAAACGGGATAAACCCCCAGTGGTTCATTTTTGGTGTTTTCCAAAAGTAAAGCTGTTTTCCATCTTGTCGACCAGCACTGACTGCACAGTGCTTTAGGAGGTGTTCTTTTTATGGACAATACCCCGGTGACACGAACCAGAGCAGCAATGGCAGCAGCAGAAGCAGCTGAGGTGGTAGCGTGTTTTTTGGTGGACGAAACATAATAACTTGCCGAACCTGTGAGAATGTGACCCACAGGAGAAGTTGTTGCCAACTTTCTCTCTTTTATAACTTTTCCTCTTTCTACTTCATTATATTTGACATTTTCCTGAGACTAAGTTTTGTCAACTGTAAGTAGCTTATGGCAGTCAACAGGAGAAATAGGGTCTGCTCCGATATGGAAAGTAGACAAATATGCCAAAAAACCCCTTTCAGAAGTTGGAAACAGCACTTGCAAAAGGCTTATAACCCCTCCTTGTCTTCAGACGCTGGTAGAAGCTGAAACCCTCCATTCCTTGCACAGTTGCTTAAACACAGTCTCAAATGTCATTGATTTCTGTCCCTAATTAGAGCTGTTTTATTTTCCTCCATCTTCACCTGACAAAAAGTACCAGCTTGGCTTTCAAGTTAGAAATTACCCATGTGCTCTCAGCTGCACTCCACTTCTATGACTACAATCCATTTTGTGCATTTTTCCATTAAAATTAACTAAAAATGGAGGAAAATTGAAAAACTGGGTTACTCAGCAGTGCTTTCACACTAAACCTATTCCTCCTGTCTTCATTACACGTGCAGGCTTAAGTCCAGGTGTTAACGCTCACTTGTGTGCCTCAAAGAGCCAAAAGCAGTGTGTCTAGCAGATTACTTACATAGTACTGGTTCCACTTTGAGAAAAAACAAAGTTTTCCGAGGCTTTTATGGTGATGGGATCTCATTACTGTTGTTCTTGCCCAGGCGGTGTGGGGTAAGGACGGACAATAGCAGCAGATTCACATGGAATGTATGAAGGCAGCGTACGGTGTTGTTAGGGACTGTGTAAGATTTCAGTAGCTTCTAAAATAATCCAAACAATTTTCCTTTTTAAAATGCATTCAAAATTGCTCTAGAGATGCTACTAGACCTTGAGAGGTCTAGGATGCAGATTTCAGAGATGGATCCAAACATTAGAAGTAGAGACATGAGGTAAATTTAGTTAATTTGGCTGAGGAGCCAATGGCTTTGGGATTAAACCACTGGATCATCTGGAGAAATCCACCAGATTCCTTCCGTTTTCAGTATTTCTGCATTTGTGATAAATCCTGACGGTAGACAGTAGTGGTGATACCACTTCAGCTTTCTTGTATTGAACCGTTTCTGTAGGGCTGGGAAGGGGGAACCTTGCTACCAACCCCTTCCTTCTACTCCTTAGTGTTCGTTAGAGAGATTCTGTGAAAAATGACTGTCACAAGTTGTAACTGGTGTGAAATAGAAAAAGAAACAGCCCTCTTTGCCTCGGTTGTGCAGAGAACAGCAACAGGGCTGCCTGGTGGGCTTCACTGCTCTGCACAGAAACTTGGTAGCTCCACTGGCAAACCAGGAAAGGATAGAGAGGAGCACTACCTCCTCCAGCTCCTCGCCTTTCAACCCCCACATATCTAACAAACACCGTCCAGTGAAGCACTTCGTATTTCATCCATCCTTTCACGTTGAGGTACCGCTGTAGATCCACCTAAATGACAACTTTAGAGAGGGAGTTTTCTGGTGAGAGAAAGAGATTGCCTCACAGTTCAAGGCAAGCTGCTTCAAAAGGGAAAATCTCTGTTCTCAGATGCAGAAGCTAAGGCAAGGACATCCTCCTAGGCTTGAAATGCTTTTTTCTTTTTGAGTAACTGGGATGTTTTCTTCCTTGGTGTTTACATTCTGACCAAAGACTGAAACACATGTTTAATTAATGGAAGTTGTTTCTTTAGTGTTTGAAAAAGACACAGAACTTCAAAATCAGAATCACATTCATTCTGCTGGTTCTGTGTGACTGCCTGAGTTAAACTGAAAGCATCAGACACCTTCTTACAAGTGCCTTCAGGACTATTTCACAAAGGAATTGATTATTTACAAAGTATATGCGATACTGTTTGAACCGCAGAAGGAAGTAACGCAACTTCTGTCCTAAGGTTTCCAAATGTAACTGATCATTTGTGCCCTCTGAGATAGTTCCAAGCAAACGTGCTTTCCCTGGTTTCGCTGTTAAGTTGTCTTGCCTGGGAAGTCTTGCTGTCATCTATCCCGTGTCACTCTGAACAAGGACGTTCGTCTAAAGTTTATTATCTGTTATCCAGGCACATCTAAGCATCTTCTTTAGGAAGATGCTCTGCATCTCTGCACCAGCTGATGATGATGATGCGGTGCAGGAATTGCCATGGTAACCACCTGTATGCATTTTTTACTGAAAGCACGATGAGGAGGTACAAAAAGCTGCACAAGTTGTTGGTGACACAAGTTAGAGCTACCCGTGGTTTGTGTAGCTCCGTCACTCGCTGTGATAAAAACATCATCATTGCCTTAGGATAGAATGCCTATATTTTCTATATTAGATTCAAAGGAGGTATAATTCACTGGAAAATTTGCTAGACTCCTTGTATGTTTGTGATTTATAGCACAGAGGAATATATTTGCTTACGCTTAGGAATGAGAGAGGAAAGAGTTCTTTTGCTCATTTATCTCAATGATAAACTATTGGGCATTCTGTATTCTGTAACATTTGTGGAGAAATGAACATATTTCTCAGAGAAAGGCATTCCCAGATTGATATTCCTTGAAGAAAATATATAAAGCAGTGTTTAAAGCTTTTTCAGAATATGAACGCAGAAAATTCTTCACAAAAATTGAATTTCCTCACATAGGATTACTGAGCTTGCTCAGGCATTTTTCTTTGACGTGCTGCATTTGGAGAGGTGTAGAACCTGAAATACAGGTGTTGGTTTTCACATGATAATGGTTTCATTTTGAAAGGTATATGCCCCTAGTCATGTGATTCTAATATCTTCCTGGAGCATTCCTATGTGTGAGTGCTCCCAGGACAGTCAGCCGCAGGATGTGCCGTGTAATCTCCTTCACCAGCAATTGCTCTGATCCTTCACGAGTGTTTATTACTCATTCATTGCATGTCTGCAAAGCCAAGGAGCTCAAAGTGGTTTATTCAAGTGCCCAGTAAAATTTTGTTTCTTGCAATTCACTGCTTAAAGGAGGGCAATAGAATTTTTATTCTTGAAGGGAGCCCCCAAAAGGAGATAGAGAAATATTTTTCCTATTTAGAGCTCAACATGACGGCTTAGTTTTACATCCTGTGAGTTGCTGAACATCTTCAGTGCCCACAGCCTGAAGTTCCAGAAGTTGCAGAAGTTCCATTTACAGAAACGAGAGTAAAGAATTGTTAAATATCATTCCCAGCAGCTCAGCCGTGATTTCCACACTCTGGCAAATCAGTGCTTTGTCAGAGTCAAGAATTAAATTGTGCTGAAATTAATGAAAGTCCAATCCAGTTAATCCAAGTATATCTCTACGTGTCTAAAATGTACCATAGTTCAGTAGTACATTTAGAGCTGGAAACTGGGTTCTCTTCCTGATACCTGTTCCTTTTGGTTTGCTGTACCTGAATTTTCCTACCTATAAGAGAGCACAATGTTTTCTTTTCCTGTGAAGCTTTCTTTGAGATAACTCAGGTACATAAGATACATAAGCAATCAGTAGCTTTGCTGTCATTGTCACCAAAAAAAAAAGTATTAGATCAGTTGTGTTGTACGACATGTCTGTTCTTTGCTCTCTGCTTTCCACCATTACGGACCTAGTGCATCGGCCGTTCTCCATGGGCACAGAGAGGAGATCGCTGGACCAGTTCCTTTGCTGGTCACTCACCCGGCCCATCCCACATCCTGTCTCCAAACTGTGCACCAAGTGACCAGCCATGTCACGTAACAGAACAACTTGCATAGTGGAAAAGATCCCCAGGGAACATTTTCCAAAAGCAGTATAAAGAAATAAGGACTACTTACATTTTTCTTGAATATTCCTTTGAGGAAAAATCTTATGATAAATGCTGCATTTGCAGTGTTTTGTGCTTGTATTAGTGTCTTGTTTCTGGATTATCACAATTTCCTATCTGCAGCTTGAAAGAAATGATGGTAATTACATTCAAATTGCCCAGGTTCCAGAGTTGCCACACCTAGAATGATTGCCTCCATGTTAATTCCAAGCTGGCAGAGGGTAAAGAAAAGGAAAAAGAAAAAAAAATTAGGTCTCTCCCGAGTTTGAACAGAGAATTCTGATTTTAAAAATAAAATAGCTCTTGCTTCTAGTCTTTCTTCTTGTCAACATCACAGTCTGCCAGCTGCTAGATTTAAAAGCCCCACAAGGCTGCATTATTTTCCAGTACTGAGACATAGGCTGACGTCACTCCTTATATAAGACCACAATTAACTGAGTTTTTTCTTGAGTTAGTTCCAGTGATTAAATTGGTTGCACTGACAGTGCATGCTGTACACCATAACCGGCTCTACCCGACTGTCTCCAGTACTTACCAATGTATGTTTCTTTCTCCAAACTCGCACTGAGATTTATTTAGTGAAAAAGATATTACTATTAATCTACTGACATGTCTCTTCTCCTCCAACTCAGGTGGCCTTTCATACAGCTTCTGTTGGTTGCCAGATATGACACTGACTTGTCAGGGGTCGTGTTATTGTGTGGAAGTTTTGAGCATCAAATTGGGTATGCTGCGTGCTAGTGCTTTAAGGAGAAGAAGGAAGTTGGACGTGTCTGATGTTTTCTACAGTATTGATCATCCTCTGAGTGCTGCAGGGACCTCTTGGCAGGTTCAGAGGGATAAAAGAATGTTTCTCTGGATGTAAAATCTCTTAAGAGAATAGGAGTATAAAATACTGCGAAAAGTCATGAATAAATTTATTTTAAAATGCTGTTTAAGTAACAAATAAGTTAAGACTTCAAATATTTGAGGGAGCAGAAGTTGAAATAGCTTTAGAGGTCCTAGTGATGTCCTTGTGTGTGCAAAACATGTCAAATGATCCGTGAAAAATGTTATCACAGATGTACAGAAAGATACACAAAATGAAACTACAGAAGCATCTGTAACTCATGTGTTTCCTAAATGAGAAGTGCTGAATTAAAATGTTCTTTTAAGAATAATATTTACATAGTATCTTTAAAAGGAAAAAGTAAACCTGAATTATAGTGTGTGAGATTTTAGCAGCCCTCTCCTGGTGCGCTGTCAGTGGTGTGTAAAGCCTTAGACAGTAGGTGGCTGCCACTAAAAACCGTCTGGCAGCGTATACTGACAGGGGCTCCGCCCGAGCAAAGGGGTGCTCAGCTTTCTCTTAGCGAAGGAGCTGGGTTCTGCTGGGCGAGGTGAGCAGCAGGCTGCTTTGCCTATGTGCCGCATCAGATGATGAAAGGGAAGGTTTCTCGATGATCTCACAGCATATCCTCTTTCCCAGCCTTGATAGTGGCTCCCAACAGTTTCCACAGGTTCTCTGTACAACATCTGATGCTGCTGGGACGATAGCGTGTATCTATTCCTAGTCTGTCCCTGCAGTAAAATTCGTTGGCTAATTTTTACTGGTAGTTGCCGGTATTTGTTCCTGATTAGCAAACACTGTGGCAGGAAAATGAAGATTTGGTAACACGCATGCTTTGGGCAAACATAAAAATAATGTATGAATGGAAGGAAAAAAAATGGTCTAAAGATTTTCCTCTTCATGTATTTAATGCGCCACGTAGTATTGATAAAGTTTTCTTTATGCTTACGATTCATAACCTTTTCTGAAGATTGCTAATGCTATTTCAGGTACATCGTGTATATAATGACTATGCGATCTATATTTTTCCGTATGGTCTATTTTAAAAAGCCCCCAACCAAGCCTACAAAAGCGATGTCAGTAGAACAGCATAGCTATGTGGTGAAGATCTGCAAGATACCTTTTGGAGACACATGTCTCAAGCTAACAGCCTTTCACCTCTCCCCATTTCATCTGCTCTTTGACCTCTAATCTGCCTCCTCTGGGACTAGCATTGATATTCCAAACCACAGAGCAGCTGTCGGAGAGGTCCCATTATTATAATTTTGTTTCTAAAAGGCAACTTGCTGTAAAACATGCCAAATATTTTTGAATTCTCTTGTGAAGCAAGCAATGAGTAGCAAACACACAATTTGAAGGCACTTCTTTTATGAGGAAATCCATGCTGCTCCCCTCCGAATACCGAATTTCTCAGCAGAGCCTATGATGGGGAGGAAGGCAGCGGGGGGTGGGGGAAGCCACGCGTGCGCACCTCTTCTTGGTGGTGCAGATTAAAAATTAGGTTGCTATGGATTTGCAAGGTCTTTTTATGCCAGAGTCGTGACAGTAAGATTTTGAATCAGAGCAATAGTATAAAGATTTGCTTTAATAAGCTTTTTGGATGCGGGGGGAACATGCACTTGTAAGCGAATACAAGGGCAATTCAATTCAACACATTTGTCATATTTGATGTTGAATTGAGTTTAAAATTTTAGGTCAGGCAATTATTTCTTTTCATACCAATGTAGCCTATCTGGAAATCTTGAGAGGTATTCAGCTTGCTGAAAGGAAAATCGTAACAGCGGTCATGTCAGGCTCCTGTCCTTAGCGTGTATGATTCTGTACCTAATCAACTTGCCAGGGGGCGGGTAGACTGGCAGCCTCCAGGAATCAGAACTGAAGGACACGAGGCTTGAGTCAGAAGTATGCGAAAGTGGAAGCAGCTCGGAGCATGCAACTCCACTTTGAGAGCTTGACCTTCGGCACATGGTGGTGCCAGCTCTTTCTTGCTGGTTTCTGACTCAGTAGCCACGCTGCTCTCTTCTGCGTGGTCAAAAAATATAACTAAGGGCAAATTTTTCTCTTTAAAAATAGCTGTTTAGAGAAACGGATATTACCAACAAAAAGATGAAGAGGCAACTCAGAAAAACCAGAGACAGGGATGACATAACTCATGCCTCTAGTGCTTCATTCTCTATGTAAATAAAGGACAACATCTTCAAACTATGAACTTCACCACCAGATTGGCAGCTTTGAGAGAGCAAAATGTTTTCATGTTGTCAGTTACAATTTATTTTATATTCAGTATTTTTCCCAGTATTTGGGTGCCAAAAGGTTTGTTGTCAGTTGTACAGATGTACGGTTTCCCCCTTCACTCAGAATCATTCATAATTCATTGTCTGCTTTTGACTAACTCTATTTCTCATGAATTTACAAATCAGGGAAATTTCTTATACTCTAGTGGCTCCTTGTGGAGTTGCCTTTTTTAGACTGAACTCCTGCACATGAGTCACTGTTTGTTGAAGGGTTTTTTCCTACCTTTGCTTTAATGTACATACAGGTTTTGATTCTTAAGTAAATAGCTATAAAAATAGCACAGACATTTGAAGTCTTTTATAAAGTAGTTCAGCAGTTTCATTATATTCACTTCCAAACTGATTTATTTCTTGGAATTTTGCCTGAGTTTTTTTTTTCAATGCGTGTTAACTCATACAAAATGCACATAATGAAGTCTTCCAAAATTTAAATGGCAGATGTACGGGGGGATGCACTGGCTCTTATTGAACCGGCCTGGATCATCGAAAGACAGTAGAGCTACTACGTCAAAGTTGAACGATGTCTCTTTGCAACCCTCTTGCTTTGTTACTGCCAACATATCCCATCCACTTCTGTGCATCCCTGCATTATACATGGCAAATAAAAACATTCTTTCACAGAGCAAGAAGCAAACCTTCCAGAAATTCATAATTACTTCCCTGGAGAGTTCAAACACTGTACAATACTTTAAACTGAAGTTTTGAAAGCATGCTTTCAAGGCTTCGGGCTCCAGAGTAGCGAGGACAATCCTTGTATTTGTAAAGGAGCACCACTCAATTCACCGTACTGAGACGCACAAATGTTTATCTGCATGCAGGGAAATAAATTCCATATGGGGTTCCAGCTTCTCTAGAATCCCTGTGAATAAGTGAAGATCCAACAGGTGACACAGATCGTTATGGCTGCTCTGATCAACCCCGTGGAATATGGGGTATGGGTGGACGAGGAAGAGTTTTGCTGTGCAGATGGTCCTCTGGAGCAAGGAATCAAATGAAATTGAGATTATAGACTGGGATGGTAACTGCGGTTTGCAGATCTGGGCTGATGGAGGGTGAGTCAAGGAACACACTGACTAGTAAGTGATGTGTCGCATTAGTGGAAAACCGTGTGGTGATTGAGGCAGAGGATTGCTAGCTAATTACTAGCAAAAGGGGATGATGTTTAATTTGAGGCCATTTAATGCTGTCCCCACAAGCTGATTTTGTTTTTCCTTACCCAAAAACTTCTAAACTGAGACTAAACAAGTTATTAAATAGGTCAAACAAAACTTCTCATAGATATCACATAACTGTATTTCTTATTTCTGGGAGGATGGTGTGAGGTGACACAGTCTGGTTGTGATCAGATGATATATCTGGTGGATGGCTTTAGAGTATTGGTAACTACGGCCTATAGGAGGGTGTATTATGATCTCGGTAGTTTTATTTATCAACAAGTTTTCTGAAAAATCAGGATTAAAAACTCTCCAATTAATGCCCTATAAATTAGTTATAATTGTCTTTTTTTTTCTTTAATCTAGTTCTCTACCTCAGCATGCAGTCGAGGTCCTTTTACACTGCGTAGGTGCTGAGGAACACTAGGACCCTGTAGTGATGAGTATTGCTGAAGAGCAAACAAGGAAATCAGTCATTCTGTCTCCAAATCAGGATTTAAATGGGGTGGTAACATTGACCAAGGAGAAGAAAACATACTGAATAGCTGTTTATTGGCTCATGTTATTCATTTGTGTACGGCGTGACATAGAGGTCTCCTGGAAAAATACAGTAGTTCACGGTGTGTTGTTTCAGAATACGTGTGGAGAAGGAGCCCATAAGGGCACACATGCGCATTTTAATTCTGATGCCTCCTAACTCTTAATCCTTGTCTTTGCAATCTTTAATCTTTATGCGCACACTCACGTATGTAAATACATATAAACACACCGCGCAGCAAACAGGATTTTGAGTGAGTGTCTCTTGCACATGATCAGTTTGATGTCTGAGCCTCATCTGGAGGCAGTAGAAGGCGGGAGGAATTACAAGGAGGGTTTATTCTTCTGGCTGTGGACTTAAGGCTGCTTTTCAGCTTCAAGGAGAGATGATTTTCTGCTTTTCTGTTCTTCAGGGTATAATAAATCTAGAGATACTAAGTAATGAGGTAACTGTGAATGTTAATACAAAAACCATAATATGAAATGAATTAGCATTAATAGAGTTTTAAAAGTAACATGGATGAACAAATCAGAGCTGTTATTTCATATAGACATCTCCATTTAATAAAGAGATCATGTCGCAGGTTTTGTGTCATATCAGAGCGTTAGCATGGCTAACAATGGCACGGGCTCGGAGGAGGCCTTCCATGGAGCTTCAGCTTCACCCCCATGCGATAGTAAATGTCATATCCCGGGCTCAGAGAGGTGAACACAGGGAAAGGAAAAGGAGAAAGGCATTGTCAGTATTTAATCATATGCTAAAATACTATTTTACGACTATAAAATGTCAGGGGTTTTTATTTTTACTGAATTTTCTTAGAAAGGCATTTTATCTGCTGCAAATCAAATATTAGCACATAACTAAATCCACCCCAAGCCCTGCGTTCTGCCAAAGCTGTTACTGACAATCGCTGTTCTTTCTACGGACTTAGAGTAAGGAGAGTGATGTCTGTGAACCAAAACGTTCATTTGCAAATGCCTCATTAGGAATATAATGCTCATTTGTTTTCATACATTCAATTAATCACAAGAACAGAGGACAAATTAAATTTGTTTTTCTTTTTATTGCATACAAGATCAAGAGTGCTTTAGAGATTAACTGTGAACCTGTCCTAATTAGTGCCCAAAAGCGGATCAATAATTCATCTGTATATATCTTTCTGTACTTTGCTAGTAATCACAAATTGAATTAATGGCCACACACAACAAAGGGAATGATGGACTCCAGCATTTTTTCCTGGTGGGGGAGGTCGACACCATTTCACTGCAGGTGACAGGGAGTCTCAGTGTGTCCAACGCTGTTTATTCAGGCAGCAGAAGCAGAGTCTCACTCAACAGGATGTCAGGCTTCAAACTCCTCTATAAACATCTTTTGTCCATATAAACTCTAACATCTGCACATCAAAAACCTATTTAAGAGAAACTTCAGCACCCGATAAAAATTACATCAACCTTTTCTTTTGGAAGTGATTGAGGTTTCCCAAAAGCATTTGAAGACATCAGGGCTGTCCTGTTAAGACAGTTAACTCGCAAACATCAACAACACAGCTTTGCTAATTGATTTTATAGTCTTTTCTGATGTCTGGTTTAGCAGCCTGTTTTGATGGTGACCTTTAAACCTCTTCCCACAGTCAGCTGGAGGATTCCTTTCTGCCTTGTTCTTTCTCACACTCCCCTTTTTCTGTATGCCTTTTTGATTATTTTTATAAGATTATTCCAGGACGAATCACAAGATCTGTGATTTCATTGCAGAAAACAAAAGCCAAATGTGCTTGAAAGACACGAGAAAGGAAATAGCCATCCCACCGGGAATGATTAAACCACGCTACCAACATGTTGCTGTTAATCGACTTGCATATGATCCACTATTTCATTTTTATAAACATAATTGAATGTGATAGATTCACAAGATTAAATGAATCAATAACAAAAGAGAAAAGAAGCATTTCCAAGCAGAGCCTCCAGGTTCACTTCTTAGTCAAATCCAGGTTTTTTTCTGAAGACATGGTGCCTCTAGGTTGTTTAATTTGTGGTTTTACTGGATTGTCTGTCTTGTGTGACTTACCACTGCCACTACTGCCAGTAACTTAAGTGTGCCTTAAGGGGTGTTACTGAGCTGATGCTGGAATCAGAACATCTGGAGCATCTGCTGTCTGGGTGCCATGGCAGGTGGACATCACTTGGTGACCAAGAATCAGTCATCCAGTTCATCCTCAGTTCTACTCTAGGTCACAAAGATGACATTTCTCTTTCCTTCAAACACTCTTACCGACCCCTGCTAAGTAAAGAGAGGAGATCGGGAGATTACAGATTTGTTCAGTGACAGAAGGATTGAACATGTGCCTGGCATATGAGGGGTCCATTTGAGGCTCTGGTTTGCTGCAGCGGCAGCCATAGCCCAGGACTACCTTAGAGCTGAGCCGCTTTCGTTGCCAAGTCCTCTGAAGATAAAGCGTTCCCTCTGACAGAGAACTAACAAACACCAGCAGCTCTGAGTTTGAGGAAAATAGAGGCTTTCTCTCTCTTTCAGCTCTTTTGTTCTCTTCAATGGGAATTTAGACTGAAATCTAGTCCGAAGCAGCACTGCGGGTATCTCCTGCCTGCTGCTGGCTCTTCCAGTCCAGCATTTGGGTGCCTGTGGTGTGGCTGTTCCACAGCCCAGTGCTCAGGCATGGGCACAACAGTGGCGATCTTGAGAAACTCCATTTGTCTTCCTTGTGTTGAAGTCCATGTCTTCAAAACACATTGCCTCTGCCAGGGAGCAGAACTGGGTGTTTTGATAGAAGATAGGGCACAGTTCTCCAAAGTTTCACGGTCAGAGCATTAAAGTATCCGTTAGGGAACAGATCTTAAAGGAGTGCCCATAGTTAAGTGCTAAACAGTGCCGGTATTCCAGCTGCACAACAATTATTTCAGCTTGTTTTCTGCTAAGTAGCTTTTGTGTCCTCTCACATCAAATTAATGCTCAAGAACAAGTAAACCACTTGTGGCCCAAAGGGTTTTCTTCTAAATAAAACACGGAGTGTTTACATCAGGTAATATAAACAGTAAACGGTGGTTGCAATAAGGCTGCCATTGTATGGTCAGGTTTCTAGGCTAATGAAGATACTCTAAAACAAGAAAATAAATTAACTAGAAAATGGTTTTTTAAACATATACCCTTTCTGTTTACTGATGTGAAACACGGACACACACAAAAAACACCCGTCCTTTGAAATCATTTGCCTAAAGAGGTCATTCTGGTTTCTTAGAATTTCTCTTCTGTCTCATTCAGTACTGAATGTGTTCAGCATGTAAAAATGATTATTTGATTTGACAAGAAAAGTGTATTGATTTATGACAAAGTCAAAATGTAGGCTTCTCAGGGTGACCCAGACCGCATCAGAAAAGGAAGGAGAGATCAGGTTTTAATGGGTAGGTATGCTTGAGATATAAGAGAAATGGGAAAAACATAACAAAAACAAGATTATGTTTCCTGGAACCCCTCTTTTTAAAAAAAGTATTTAATGTATTTAATTCAATTTTTAATGTGTTTCATTTTCAGTTTGTTTAAAATGAGCTGAAAAAGGTTTTGGAGGATGTACACATGCATGTTATACAAACTAGTTCTTCTTTTAGGCTTTATCCTGAGATTATTATTATATTTATATTAATAAAGGGCATATGCTAACAGCAATTGGGATTTGCATATCCATGCGATGGAGAATGGTAAGGCATAAAGCACAGCCACCCCACTTCTCCTAGCCCCATCCCATTATATACCATCACGCTACTAGTCAAGAAATACCTGTTGACCGTTGTCTTCAGGACTGCTAGAGTAGGGCTGGATGGACAGTCTTCACCTTGCTGTGCCTTGTGATGTTCCGTGTAAGGCTTGTACATGCCAGCCAGCATCGTTTCCTACATCACATTTCATTTGGTGCTTCATCTATACAGTGTGAACAGTTTGTGCTTTACTGATCCCATGATCAGACATAACTGCACAGAAAAACAGAGCTGAGAAAAAAGTTGCGCATTGGTTGTCCTTGTCTTTGTTTGAGTCAACTTTAATTCCACAAAGCAACATTTACAAAAAAGAAAATAACATTATAACTTCCCAGATCAAAAGTGAAAGCAGTTTTGTTGGTGTTCTGATGTTTGCCTTGAAGAAAATTATCATACCCTCCTCACAAACTTATTTTGTTCACGGCCACCTATGGCAATTATCCAGTGTTGACCCATTTAATTGATTATACAAGACAAACTCTAATTAAATGGCAGTCTTCCAGTTTTAACAATGCTATCCTTTATTTTAGAAATGCTTTCTTTTCTAGCTCAGTTTCCTCTTTCCAAGCATCGTATTTGCCTTTCGTTGACATCTGGTTTTGGCATAACAGTGCCTTTCCCTTTGGTTTGCTGACCTTCCCAGATGCTGCAGAGGATAGAGAGGTCAGTAGGTGAGGAGGACTATCATACACGTGTGTGCATTCTTCTAGATACGACACAGAAATATTTTGCAAAACATGAGGAATGTTTTCCTCTCTCTGGACCCTTGAACGTCCAGCCATCCACTCACGCCTTCTGAACACTGATCTAAACCAGAACCTGCTTGTGTGGACCTTGACACGTTTTTAGAGTGCGTGTGCTATTCGTCAGCATGGCATGGAAATGGAAGCAGTCCAACATTTCCTGGTATCATTTATACCGTGCGTGTCCTACTTAATCAGGTCAGATTTTTCAGTGAGTGTGATGCACAGGAAGCTTGAAAGCCCTGGTGGGAGGAGTGCAGCTGTTTGAATAATGGAAAGAAATTCCACTCTTCTCTGAAAGCTCTTTTTCGTATTTCTTTTTCAAGAGAGAGCAAAGGTACCCTAAAAAAGTACATTCTGAATTCAAGGAGATCCCTTAAACTGGGGAATATTATTAGGCTATTCATACCTCTAGAAGTATTGTGAACCTTAGTCACAGCAACTAAAGTAAGTACTAAACACTAAGATCCTGCTATGGGGAAGATAAATAATAGATTATTCTACATTTATGACCTGGAAAATGTAACAGTGGAAGGGTCAAGATAAACAATACGAGTTGTTCCCTGCCAATATCCCCGTCCAGCTTTACAGAACCTTTTTAGGTTGCTGTTCTGAAGTTCTCTCAAGCTATCAGGCTTCAAGATCTTCTGAGAGAGATCAAAACCAGCCAAACTTCTTACATATGATTTAAAATTTTTGTTACTTGTTGCTGATGTCCACGTTTATTGTAGATGCTGACAGTTTTGAGAGGAGACTTATGGAAGTGCTGTTTGCACCTGCGGAGGATACATTAGGATTTTGATCAGGTCAAAACAGAACAAAAATCTTTCTGTGCACACTGGGATTCCTCTCCCAACACTGCTCCAAATACCTGTATATTATGTACGTATATTGTGCAGATAATATGGAAGAGTATGTGTGTATACAAACGTGTATATACAAACTTAGAAGAGTACTCTAACGTCGCTCATGTTACATTTTAAGTGGCATTCTACAACTGGATTGATTTTAATAGTCTTTTTTTTTTTTGTGGATGGCTGCTCTCTTTCTCATATATTTATCAATTGACATAAAATTCTTCCTGTTGCTGATTTAGCCAGTTTATTTTGATAGATTGCTAATGACATGTGTGATCTCATCATTATCTGAAAGAAGAGCACTAGAGGAAGTAAATTTTCACGTGTATAAATTATATATCGAGTGTTCAAGGTGCCTCAGTCAGAGCAGATGAGAATGAGAGAGGATATGCATAGATGTCTAATTAAAATATCTGACTGTAGTTACAGGTCTTTTGATTATTTACTCTTAAATATCCCAGTGCAATTAAAAATGTTCAGGCAAAAACCACAGACAAATTCAAATTAAGTACAAAAGCAGCTGCTGCTAAGTACTTAATCTAGATGTAGACTGGCCTTCAAACTCCTTCACAGCTTATCCTGAAAGAAACAAAACATTTCATCTTTCAGAGGTGGCAGCTAAGACTGTGATGTTATCTTTCTAACAGTACGGCTTTGAACCATGACATTTATTCTGCCTTCCGCATTCATCCCTATTCCTACGTTCGTGCTGAAAGAGGACTTCATTCATATTTGCAGATATTCTTTTGTCACTGTTATTCAACCTTTACCTTGAGACTTTCTTTTCCCCCATAGAAAAGTGTTTTTATGAAATTCAGTCCATTGAATTTCATGATCACTTCTGAAAGCAAAGAGGGCTTTATGATAGCTTTATCTCTGCAACAAAGAATGTGTGCGAGCAGAAGGGATCCGACCAATGCAGATTCCAATATTTCAAATTGTTCCTGGTTGTGTGATACTATCTATACGAAATCATTTGAGGACATAAAGGTGAGCATTGGAGGTGATATTCTAGCACATCCAAAACCAAAGCTTTTACAACAATTTTAATGGAGCTGGAATCTGCCCCTTCCTTTTACATCTTGTTCTCCACTGAAAAGGTGACTAACTGATAAATAGAAATGTGAGTAGCCATTCCGCTCCCTTTTTTCAACATAGGAACTGAGCAGAGAGTACTGCTAGGAGAACAGAACAGCAGTAGGTGTCAGGGCAGAACTATCAAGGGCCTGTGGACACACAGAGATGATCCTGTGATAAATGGAGATGATCTGAGCTGCTGAGTTCCAGCAGAGGAAGACTGCGTGTCTGTGGAGCTAGGCTTTGAATCTGGGTGCAGCAGAGAGATCGCTGGGCAGTCAGGGCACCGCTCAGACAAGGCTGAAGTTCTACATTTCAGTGATGCTACTTTAGAAAAACGAAGTAGCACAGGAGAAACAGAAATGTATTTTCTGGGAAGAACTGTAGGAGTTGAGATGAAGGGTCACATCCCCTCAGCATCCCTTTTCCCTAAGACAGATCCAGCTCTTGCTGCTTGTCTTCACTTAATCAGCCTTTGCGAGAACCCAGTTATTTTCTCCACTTCCCCTTCTTTCTCAGTCGTGTTCCTGAGGACTGATTCCTGCATTTTTCTGTGAACAGGAGTCTCTGAAGAAGTAAAAATCTCAAAACCTGTCGTGCTCCTCTTCCTCCCCAGAAGAACAGGTTCCTCTCACTACCGTTTAAAGAGGAGGTAAAGAAGTCAGAGCAGAAGCAGAGAGCTAGAAAGAGAATGTGGAGGATCTGTGGATCCTGGAATGTGGAGGAGAGTGATGTAGCACTTAAAGGCAGTAGTTGAGATCCCACTGGGTGGTGCATGGCTGAATCTAGTGCCTGGATTAAAGTCCCTTCTTTGTTCTAAGTAATTAAAAGGTGTCCAACAAGCAAGAAAAAAAAAATACATATACTTACTGAAAGGAGATTATTGTGCCAATTCCAAAAGAGAGCGAACCTGTGCGATTAGACTGAAAACTAAGAATTGATTTTAATTTACCCAATTAGTTTTCATTTTCTGAGCCATCCACTTACCATGATAAACGCAACACTACTTTTACAGCCCCTATTTATCCCACTTCTGAATCTTTCAGGAAGTTTCCATGGCAACATCACACGAGTCCATCAAAACACTTAGCAGGAACTTTGTGTGTACTTGACTCAGCATCTCATGACAACTAGGGGCTGGTGAGAAGCACTGGGCCCCTTACTCTTCTGTCTGGTGGTTTGCAGCCTTTTGTTCAGTTTGATGGTTCTACATTCTGCTACTTGGTAGAAGAAAATTTTCAAAGAGTAAAAATTTTGTTATAAAAGTCTTAATATAGGATTTCTTGAATTTACTGATCCCTGTAGGGTCTATCTAACGTGGACAGAAAGTAATATGTTTCAGTGGAGGAGCCTTGTTGCAGGAGCAACAAAGGAAACATTCCAAGAACAAGCCTATGATGCTTTTCGTTTTCTTTAAAGGATGCCGATGCACACCAGCTCTGTAGCTAACACAGATCAGTCTGTCTCTCCCAGTTTTGCTGCATTGGCTGGCACACTGCTCCTTCTGCTCCGTTCTCTTCCACGCCTACTCCAGCCATCCTTATGAGAGGAGGAACAACCGTCTGGAGTTGGGTGCCTCTCCCACCACACACCTGCGCATGGTCAGAGACAGTAGGCAATGCAGGACACTGGGTATTCTGCAGAGCTCCCAGCTGGCATATACGGTATTACCTCCATGTCGATAGCAGAATTTGTTCTGTAGTGACTAGAATTCTGGTTATCTATATTAAAGCACATCTTTAAAAATGCCAAGAAACTACAATGGTCCTTTTTTATATAAAAGGATAAATAGAGCATTTTATTAACACTTTTTGCAGCAACAGAAGTGACACAGTCCACATCTTTTTCATTAAACACAGCAAAAGCTATGGTCACATTTTACATCACTTTGAGGCACAAAGCAAAATACTTTTGTTTCTTAAGGTCAAGGTATGATCTGCATTTAAAAAAAAAAAAGGAGAAGAAACAATCCTCAAGTTGTATATTGCGGTAGCAGGGTTTCCAATCACTAGCACAATACAATGAACAGACCAAGAATCCAGAATGGATTATTACATACAATAATAATCATTTGATTGAATTAAGAAATGGATCGCTGTTGTCATTTTAGAGTATTAAGAAGTGGTCTGGTGTTGCTAACTTCAGTTGGTTCGGTTTGGTTTGATCCCAACAACCCCAAATATATACAACAAGCTAAATGAAGGTTAATATATAGACTAGAAGGTTATGCACTTGGTAATGCATTGCACTTATTGCTTGGTACACTAACGTTGCAGTCGCTGTTGAGTTATGCTAAAAAGACAAGCATGATGCTTGTTGGCTTCTTTCAACCCAACACTAGTTATTTACCACTTTGGTTTGTTGTGAGTTTATATGTTACTCGTATTCAGTGTCCATTATTATTAGGTTTAATCGAAAGACAAATAAATTTTTTATTTCAGGGATTTCTAAAATAGCAACATTTTCTATAATTACAGTATCTTCAATAAACTTATATCTATGTATACAACTGTGGCACGATGTGTAAAAATATGAAAGCTATAAGGGAAGAATAAGGGTTAAATTATTCTCTGTTTCTTCTATTGGCTTCAAAATATTCTGCAAAACAAATACTTCCTTTTTCATAGGGCTACTTGCTCATAGTAAATTTCTCTTTGGAATTTTGTAAAAGACTAAATCTTTTTCTAGGTTATATTGGTATTTTCTTTCTCTAAAGACACCAGTACAAAGTTGGAATATGCTGCAAAGAATAGAACAATAAAGCTTGGGTTTTGTTAAAGGGATCTGACAGTCTGCATGAAAAGTCAGACTTAACATTATATATTGGTTTTATATTAGTTGATAAATGCAGGGAAGAACATGACAATGCCTACAATTTCACGAGATCCTCTAAAGAATGGAACTAAGAATTTGTGCCCAAACATTCAGTATAAAACTCCTAAATAATTCCTTTATTCATCACAGAGCAGCCTGCAGCATGTAATCACGATAAACATACAATATGCCCTATTTGTTCTTTAGGCTTGACCCAATTACCACCAAAGGAACTGGATCAACCCCCTTGAAAGGCCTAGGACTCAACCTTTCTTCTTTAAGAAACACACAATTCCTACATTGCACTGAGTAAACGTGTGTAATTAACACAATCTCTTTCAATACAGTGTAACAAATATATAAGTGCATTTTTAATGATCAAGTAATTTTGGCTTGCTAAAAAGAGCATTAGTTGTGCCAACTTGGTTGCTTAGTTGTGCTTTAGTCCTTAGTTATGAGTTTTAGCTCTTGTATACTGTAAGTATCTAATTGCCTCTATAGTTTTGACCAGTAAACCCTTAAAACTCTAATGTTTATAGAACAAATATAACCTAATGAAAGTGATGACATGTCACAACTCATACAGATTGCACTTTGATGCATTTTTTTTTTACAGTAAGACCTTCCTTTTTGATATGTGTTTACATGTTTATACCACATTTTATTTCCGTGTGCAAACAATCACAATGAATTAAATCACAAACACTACAAAATATACCCAATATTTAGGTTTGTTATGAATAATCGCCTTCCTTGTAGTTGTATGAGTCTCGTACTTCCTCTTGTACAAATTCCTCTTTTTTCTCCCAACCATTAGGCCAGCCACCATTGACCTGGGTTGTAGCACCATAAGACTTGGTGGTACCATAATTTACATAATTCTGAGTAATGTCCCCCGTCTCTTCAGCAAGTTCGTCTTCATGAATAAAGCCACATTTCTCTTCACTCGTCTGTTCAGGGTCTGCCCAGGGTTGCTTCTCTCCTGAAGCAAATATGCCGTAGAAGATAACACCTCCGTAATGAACTAAAGCAGCAATGAGGAAGACGTACTGCCACTCTTCACGTGTCTGTAAAGAAGAAATTTGCTAAATCAGACGAGGGCATAGACTTCTCTAACTTATCTGAGCTGAAAGATTTAAACTAGGGATTTAAACCAATTTAAAACATTTAGGTGTCCCCTTTCCAATTATTTATATCCATCTTGCTTTGGATGTGAAAAATCATTATTTGTTAGCCTACAAAAGCATTGATGTGGTGAACATAGATGCTCATAACACGCTTCAAATGTGCAAGTTCCTGGATGCTATCCCCTGGAGGCCCCAGCCTCTAACACGGGTATCCTGGCAAGCTGTACTATGGAAAGGTCTTTTTCTTGAAACCAGTAGTATTAACCTGGAAGGTTTGAAAACTGCATTGCAGTTTACCTTGTTCTTTGTCATTGCTCCGACAATTATAGGGCAAACCATCCCAGACAAGGTCCCGACTCCATTAGAAATCCCCATTAAGATGCTGGCGTACCTCGGGGCAATATCTAAATGGTTGACATTGAATCCTGCAATACAAAGGTCAGACAAAAGCAGAGCGTCACTGCAGTTCTGAAAAGTAAAGCCTTCACTTGACAATTTTAATATGTTTTATTTGGGCTGTTTAATTGCATTTCTTTTTCTCTAAGGGGCTTATAATGGTTAGATATTTCTACAGAGACTTTGCATTTTCATTTTCTTCTAAAAAGGTATCATAAAGGTATTTACTTCCTCAAATTGCAGTTTTAAAAATAATTCCAGTAGTGGCTATGAGGAGTAGATAATCTGGAAGATATTTAGGCAGGGAGAAAGTTCACGTTTAGCAGTGTCATTCATGAGCATTTCATGCTGTAAATAACACATCATTTCTTCTCCCAGCTTGCACCACTTTCCTATTGCCTACATTTTTCTTCTTTTTGTCACAGCAGAAGGGAGTTCTTCTGTTCTTGAGTGGTAACATGAAGTAAAAAGACAGTATCTATAAATTATTTATTTATTATTTTTGTAAATATTTTTTCTCTTGCATGTCCAGCAGATTAATTCATCCAAAATTTATGCAATAACTATTTAAATAATGTTAGAAAAAACACAAGCTTCTCTGATGTGACAGAATTCATTGACCCCAAAGTAAGACCTTCAAAAAACAAACACAGAAACCAAATCTTTGGATCCGGAAAGATAATAAAAGGGGAAACGCAGTGTGATGTGGATAACTGTTAGAGAAAGTGCAACATGCTCATCAAGCTGTACCAACCAGGGATGATACCTTGCAGAACGCGTGGAGTTAAGGGGAGGTTTGATTAAGGAGACCTTTGATGTTTGGCACAAAAGAAAAGCGAGCCTGTTTCAGCCAGAAGGAGCCAGCATGGGAGAGGATACCAAGGTCACAGAGGGAAAACAAGGGAAGGCAGAGGTGAAAGAGTGCTATATGAGCAGGAAAGGGGGAGAGCTGAATTTTAAATCACAAAAATATATAAAAATGTATTAAAAAATACAGCCGTAACAAAGCATTATCTAATACACTGTGAAAAAAGAAGGCCTATATTTAAATAAAGACATGTAAATTTAGGCATCGTATAATATCAGTCCATCTATGTTATATATTAGATTTTGAGAAAAAATTACGGTGTACATTAGCACCTCACTGAAAGGAAGGTCTTATTTATTGCAATGAATATGGAAAATATTGAAGTATGAACAAAAATCATCTCATATAAAAGCTGTGGTGCTGATTGAACTTTCCTTCATAATGATCGCAAAAAACTCACATCAGTTGGAATTCTGAGGTTTGCTTAAATGACTCTCAATGAATAAAACCTCTTAAGATGAAATAAGTTACTAATGACAGGAACATAATCTTACCAGATATGGCGAATCCACTAAAGCCTACAGCAAGCACTAAGAACGAAATAGCCACTCCTTTACTGTGAGAATATCCCACCACGAGCAGCAGCGTTGCTTCCATACCAAAACCTGGGGAAATCAGAAAGAAAACCAGGCTTCAGGTTTAATTCCCGCTCAAGTATTCCAGGCCTTAGCATGTGGAAATAATTCATAGAAGACAAAATGTTACCTCAGAGTGGAGTATAATCAGGTATTTCTCTCATCCCTAAAAAACACACGTTCTGGCTATCTCAAATAATCCTTATTTTATTCTTTTTAATTTATTGTTGCTTCCTGTCAGTTTTAAGATGAAAATAAACACTTGTGATTCGGTTAGGTCATTCCAGCCCACCCCAATGGGAATGTATCCTTAACCTGCTCATGAATTCTGCAGCCCTTATCACAGCCAGGATTTGACTCCTGTGACTTCAACCTCTCAGCAGTCATACAGGAACCACAGGCAGCTGTCGGGGCTCTCCTAGTGCAGAGGGTGCGCCAAAACTGCACAGCGTAGTGCTTCGGCACACCGTTTGGGTTTACTGCATGGACATCGAAGCTTTGCAATGAAAGACGAAGACTTACCTCCACAGTTCATTATTTTTCTCACAGTAGTGGTTGAAAGAATCTGCTTGCTTCTTAAAAAGTCTGCAATTTGTCCCCCAATAGGAACGATAATTGTCATCACTAGATGTGGCACAGCAGATAAGATACCCACCTGAAATAAGCAGAGTATAAACTGTAAGAAAACACTGATTCTTCATTTTCTGAAGCATTCAGCAACTAATCAATTGTTTCTCTTCAATTTCAGGCTGTGTGCTAGAAGTAAAAGCCTTAATTTGTTTTGTTAAATGAACAAAGCTGGTGGTGTTGTAGTTGTGTTTTATGAAGGACAGCCAGAGTTTTTAACAACCTCTGATTCCGTGACATTTTTTGTTTACAGATTATTTTCACAGTTTATATTTAAGCTAATGGCCTTTTCCCCCTGACTTAGAGCCCCTCTGCCCTTTCTTTTCGGAAAATTTGTGCTCAAACGAGTTGAACTGCATTGCTAGGTTTCTGTTGGTGATGTGTTTGATGTAGCGTTGCCCAGCAAACCTAAACCCATTCCCTGAGGGTCATCCTCAGGTGCACAATGGCCGTTTGCCTTTGATTGCTGACCATCAAGCTTCAAATTTCACACGGGCAAAAGCCTTGTCTGAAAAATTCTGTACGTGGTGAAAGATAACACTCCAAATATCCACTGACAGTGTTCCAAACCTGTACATGCTGGCAAAGGAAGACATGGTCATTTTGTGATGACTGTTCAGGATAGAAGGATGTATTTGAAGACCCTCAAAAGCAGGATGGGGTTTCTGTGAGCAGGACACGAACTGCAACCTGCTCTCTCCTGTCAATGTAACCACCTTCCAGATGCGTGGTTTAGTGCGCATGGCGCCTTCTTCTAATAGGGAAAGCTGATTGTTGTGGGTACCTGAAAGAGCGCTTAGGCACAGGGGGTTTGCACCACTCCTCCCTGAACTGTGTATCGGCTGTCCTGGGCTTTGACCTGGGTTCCATCCGCACGGAGCAGGCACACTCCAGGAGAACAAAAAGAGAACAAGTTTTCTCTGCTCTCCAGTTTAAGTTGTGAAATTGGGTATTTCACTGCGGTTTATATATGTGGCACTGGGATTTACGACAGCCAGCTTCAGGCTGATAGATGTTCTCCCAGTAAGGCAGGTACTAATTCTGACATAACTGTGGTATTGCAGTTTCTGCTTCAAGGTGTTCCTGATGGAACAGTAACTATTCGTTTGTGAACGTCCATATCCACAGCAGGTGCAAACTGACTTTGCAGTCATTGTTTACAAAGCTCCACATTTCTTTGAATACACCCTAAGAAAAATCTAGAGCAAAATGATCAGATTAATTCTACAGGCCATGTCCATTTTTCTTGCATGTGTTAACAGATGTTTCAAGCTTAGCAAAGCTTCTTAAAACAGCTCCGGCTAAAGATGGAAGCGCATCTTTAAATGCAGAGTAACATTATAAAATTTTGACAATACTTTATAATATGGCAATGCTTTTGAAGCTGCTCATCTAATTGTCACTTACACCACAATTTAGGGTGACAATACCTCATGGAACAATATCAAAAGAACACAGTGACTCAAAAGCATGAGCCGCCATCACTTTCACAAGAAAATTAGAAATCTCTGTTAGTAGAAAGCTTACTATACACTCTGAAGGCTTGTTTGCATGTGTGCATACTTACACTGCAGCTCTGATCCAAAACTCGTATGAGTTATGGAGAACCTTAAATAATCGCTATGCCTCATGTTTTGCCACCATCTCCTTCGCTTCCAAAGTGAAAAACGGGAAGCAGTTCTCACTACTTTAAAAGAGGATATAGAATGGTGATAAAGGGTACTATCCTTCCTAAATCTAGGTGGTCCTGCTTTGTAAAATGCACCTGGAGAAAAGGAACCACCTGTCAATGCTTTCTTTACAGCTTCAGTGGGATCCTGTATCCCCTGGGATGTCAGGGACAGAGTGTGATGGGTGTCTCAGTACCTTCCTAATACCACACATGATCTGGGTTTCCAGCACTTAACTGAAGATCTTTGTGCAATATGGCCCCAGGTAGATCATAACTAAATCTCATCCTGCCTTCACCTTCCCCTGACCCTTTGTCACTGTCATTACTTAGATGTGCTGGTCAAGGGAACGGTAAATGGGAGGGAGAAGATTTAAGACTTGTAAACCTGTGACACTCAGAACAATTTTCCTTCCTCTTCCTGGTAAATACCATACAGGGAGTTCTAAGACAAAATCTTTATGTTATTTTTACATACCTTGCTTATTTCAAACCCAAACACCTCCTCAAAGTAAGCAGGCTGACTAATAAGCAGCAAGTAAAAAGTCCAGCTTCTGCAGAAGTTCGCAACAATTATTGCATAGACTGGCATAGATGTAAAAAATTTTCTCCATGGAGTTTTGTATTTCTGAAACATAGAAAGGGAGATCCAGTTTGCATTTTGATCATTATCAACGATCCACCTTCCCCTTCTCCCATCTGTTATTTTTACCTATACCCCAACAAGCTCGTAATGCACAGCTTTATGTATCTGAATTCCCACAATTTCAGTTATCGTGAAGTACGTGTATCCACGTTTAATTTAAAACCAAAAGCATGTAAAAGCTACAGTGAAATGCACAAGTGGGGAAACTCGGTGATACTTGGTTGTATCACAACGCTCACGTACAAGTACCATTATTTCAGTCATGTAAACACGAACGTACCAAGTCCACAATGGTAATGTGTCTTTGAAAGCCAATATTGCTGTATCTAAGGTAACAGTCAGATTTTAAGCTGTAAGTACAAGATTTCATCCAGATTTATTTTTAGCATATATTTTAGCATTTAAATCTGAACTCCAGCATCCTGGATAATTTTTTTTTTATCAAGCCTGAGCTGAAACTGCTTGGTCAATAGATTGTTTTGTTTGTTTTATTGTATTTTTAAAATGAAATGCGTAATGAAAAAACAGGACAGATGGGCAGAACTGCAGTCCTGCTGAGTCCCAGCGCCTCTCCGTGAGCCCAGGGTTCTGCCCATCTGTCTCGATCCAAATACAGGATCCAGGCCCTAACGAGTGTTTGAAAATCGCTTCAGCAAGGTTTCAGGCTGAATTTAGCCAATTTGAATACTGGCTTTTCTTCAAAGAGAAACAGCCCAGAGATGGATATATGCAATAACTTGTGTATCTATTAAAAAACACTTACATGAGAGCTAATTAACGAGAAGCCAGTCAGAAAAGCTCGCTTGATACTATAGGAAGAATTGCAGCCTAAATATTTCAGAAGCAATCAAACTATTGATACCAAATAATCACTTCCAAAAAAAATGTTAAATTAAGAAGCAACAATAAAAAATAGACATAAATTATCCAGCAAGGTTAGAATCCCATGGCCATCCTTTGAAGTATTTCATTTCACATCCGATTTTCAAAAGTTGTATAGGTATAAGGAACTGTGAACACCGCTGAACGCTATTGAGTGTCAATGCAGACACACCCTGGAGAACACCTAAAAATGCCAGCTATCAGAGAAGTGAATCCATAATATTTCCAGTTCCCTATTTAATCTGGATCAAAGGGGTTTTGCCTAGAGAAGAATAGTTTATTCCCACGATCAATCAGGAACCAGCATCCTGACGTATTAGCAAACAGAATGAAGAGTGGCAGTGAGGGTCTGCTGGGAACGGATGGTGGGGAAATCTGAGTAGATTAAGAGAGGCTTAAGAACCAAAGTTTCTACTTTCTTGAGTTAGTAGGCGTGGGCTGAGGATAGTTTCTGTAAATCTTTTCAATAGTTAGAGAAATAAGGAAATTATTATTTAGCGGGACAGGATTGTTATTGGCTGGGAAATTCTGAGTTCACAGCCGGTTTTTCAGGAGTTCTTGAGAACTAAGCCAGGGCAGAACTCAGCTGGGTTATGAGAGGCTCGACACCATGTTTCCAGCACAGTTACCCTGATAACGGGCAGTGTTCCTACGGCTCTCCTGGCACGCTCTATTGCAACCTGCAGCTCCTTGCTATTGAAACGCAGAACAGGCAGGATTTGCTTTTTCGGATGTTCTGAGAACCTCAAGAGACACTGAGTAGTGCTTTGCCTCTAGTTTAGTTTTAGGAAGAGGAAAACCTTCCAGAAGCAATTATATAGGAAGGAAATTAACCACCTGAACTTGGACTAGATGACCTTTAATGGTCCCTTCTAACCTGAACTCTTCTACGATTCTACAATCATCTTCGTGCAGAAGCAATATCCACTCTGAAATCCATCAGCAGGTTTTGCATCTCCCCCCAAAAATTCAATTGCTTGAAACATGCCTTTCTGTCTAAAAGAAGAAGGATTTTTTAATTATTATTATTGTTTCTATTTGGGTTTTGGGTGCTTTACTACTTTCTTATGGGAAACAAGTGTGTGAGTGATATTCTTACTTCCATTGCACCTAGGAGGTTGGCACTCTCTCCAATGCTTTCTTCTATGTATCTCCGTTCTTCGTCAGTGATCGTAGGATGCTTTGCAGGACTCTCATATGAAACCAAAAGCCAGAACATGTACCAGACTATACCAAAGCTCCCTTTGGAATGGAAAGAAAGACTTTAAAAAGAAATGTACAACATAGCAGCAAACGGGGAAAGAAATCTGTGAATAATAATAAATTTGAATGGCTATTGGTGTTACTGTTCTTAAAACACAAATATTTTCTACAGGATCTGACTGTCTGTTAAAATGACTCCATAGATTTGTGCAAAATCCATGCAGAGCTGGAGCTCAATGAATTCTCCTTTGTTTCATTTACAGAACGATTTCACTGTGAGTGAATATTCACTGATAATCTCCATTTGTACAATGCAATGCAATGGCCACATGGCAGCGAAGCCGCTGTTGTTTGATTACTGCACTGAATTTCTTACCTGCAAAATAAAGATTGTGGCATTGTTCTCAGCGCAGCAATGCACTTCCTGAGTAGTTTGTTACATTTCTATAAGGTTTCCCCCTAGTTCACATCAATTTTACTCTGCGGGACGTTCTTTTCCGTCAGTTAAGTTAAGGTAGTGCAACTGGTGGGAATGAAGTTATGTAGGTCTTCAGATAAAAATCGGGACATCACAGCCAGAGCAGATGCTCTAAACTTAGTGTGGTGAAAATGAAAGAGTGACATTACATGATCTGAGATCCTATAGAAGCACATAGCGGTTTGCACTGCTTGTACTAGAAGTCATGAAGGTTTCACCATGAAATAGCTTCTCATTCTATAATGCTGTTTCCTACTCTCCTTTCAATTCTGTTCTTTCATTGTCCTTTTCTCTAGACCATATTTTCAGCTTTACATACCCACTTCTGTGTGGGGGTTTTTTTCAACATTTTTTAGAAAGGGTAGGGTAAGGTCATACAATCTTGGAGTGACACAAGCAAAGGTGCCTACCATACACGTAGAACACAGAAGACCACCCAGTATATTGCACTAGAATTCCAGCTAAAGGCATGGCAATAACAGCTCCTGCATAGGAACCTGCAAAACAAGACACGTGTGGAAGAAAAGGGAGAAAAATTCGGTCTCAGAGTACTCATACGTGATGAATGAAGCAAAGAAAAAAATCGACAGTTACTTACCACAGAAGGAAGTGGTCGCTAGCCTACTTCTTTCTAATGGGGGCGCCCACTTGCTCCAAATACCGTGGCAGGCAGGGTAGGTGACCCCCTGGGGAACAGTGTGCCACAAGTTAGCTAATGCTGATCAACCACTCAGGTAATTTCTTTGCATGATTTTTTTTTTAATTGCTACAGACCAGAAGTTGAGAATGGTTTGCATTTCTACAGCAAAGTCTGAGTGTAGCCATATGAAAATTGTAATTCCTATTCAAGCTGAATTAGGTTTTGTATATCACTCTAAATCATTAAAGAGGCCTTATGAAACAGATAGAAACCAGAATTACTTCCTTTTGCTCCTCCTCCCCTTCCAGGAAAGTTTTGCAATGAATTAAAAGGAATCTTACAAGTACCAGAGTCACAGAAAAGATGGATTCCTTCTACTGCTGGGCTGATTTCTCCAACCCTCAGTTTTGGCGCCCTTCTAACTTTTTTTTATCTAGCATTTCAAGAATAATTTAGAAATACAGATTACCATTCCTCTGTAAAAACTAGAAAATAAGATCAATAAGGTCTTAAAAATACGATGTTAAGGGAGAAGTTTTTAATGTCTTTAATGAACCTTCTTGAGAACTTAAAGCAAATAATTGAATGATGCTGTTTGGTTTGATTTTAAACCAGTTATTTTTTGGGTCTCTCTTCAAACCTAGCCTTTAACTGAACAATAGAAAACCAAAAAAAAAAAAAACCTAAAAAAAAGAATTGCATCCTGTAGCATCGAAATTTTAGAGGATATGGAATGTACCGTTATTTTTCACAAAATTCCTGCTTAAAGTTATAGTGCATAGTTAAGAGTCACTCTTCTCTTAATGTGATGTTTCCTATGCAAAAAGTAGAAAAATAACTTCTTGCAAATGTGGAGGTTAACATAAATGTTGATATTTTCAGTCTCAATATGCCTTTTTATACAATAAAGTGTACGAGTTAAAATGAGCTCATGCAACAGAGAGGTGTAGCCCTGAGGGACAAAGAACCTGGGATCACAGGCCTAAAATCTGTCTTTTGGTGAAGAAACAAACTAATAAATTTAGAAGTCAGGCTCAATTTTTTTTTTCTCTTTTAAATTGTGGAAAATCTCTCCTTCATTCCCACAAGAGCATGGTCAGGGCCTGTGATAGAAGCCTCATTCTTTATTATAGGTTTAATCCATGAGGCTGGACAACAAACAACTGATGAGAATAGCACCATATAAGCCCTATGCAGTGCAAGATTTCAGTAGGATTTCCATGAATCACTGTTAAAAAAGTATCTAATTTTCTTCTCAGCAGGGAAAACCTTTGCTATGTAATTCTGTAGATGGAGGAAAATCAAATAGCTGTCGGTCACGCCCTGAAATCCATTATGCTGAAAATCAGTAATAAGCTGAAAGCAATTTTTATTTCCCCCCAAAGTTACCAACTCTAATTAAAAGCTAACAAGCATCTGTCACGTGGACTGTTAGTTCACAACTCCACGTACCTCTACAAGGCCCTGCAAGATCCTGACAAAGATGACACAGCCGTAGTGCACCCTGGCTGCAGACGGTATGAGCATGTTGAGGGAGGACGTCAGCAGTATGGCAGCACCAAACACTCTGCGAAGCAGGGAGAGAAAGGAGAGGAAGGAGCTTCAGTGTTGTACGTGTGCTCACATATCAAAAGAGATGTATTTAAATGTATGCTCTTTACGGAGGGGCTGTTCTAACTGCTGGGCTGGAACAGTGTCTACGTCCACCCAGAGTCATGACCTGTCGATAAGACCCAGACCAGCCATGGACATGGCCACCTATTTACCATAATTTCCTGAGGAAATGCATCTTAGGCAGGCACAGCTGCAGATCTTACTCTCCCTATATATCTCCACTCTT
>NW_010399470.1:110079-119001 GCF_000710305.1 Buceros rhinoceros silvestris
CTCTTTCCTGTGTGAGAATTTTCACATCTGTTTCAACAAATCTGACTGAATTCAGCACCCTCTAGAGAAATTAGAAATTAGGTCTCCGAATGGTTTGCTAAAGCAGGTGGCCAAGAAACAGAGAGATCCTCGTTAGGGCTTTCATTGTAAGAACATGGCACTAGAGCAATATTCAATAGAGCAGAAGAGAATCCATGTTTATAAATGCCAAAGCAGGAGGAAGGCTTTCAAACAGGGCTGGGATTTTCCTAGACACAGGAGTTAACCAATCTGGAAACACGTGTCCATAGAAAACAGATCATTCCTTCGGCTGGTTTTCCAGAGGCTACTCATTGAATATTGCTGGGTCTGATTCCAACAGCATCCCTGGAATTGCTTCAAATAAAGCGCATTACAAGGTCCAAATAAATGTGTGAAGTGATGATTCACTTTGGAAATGCCACTGCCTTGACTGAATTTTAATTAGATTCAATTAGTATCTGCCCCTTCTAGGAGGAAGCCTTTTCTCTAGCATTACTGTATCATTTTTTAATGTTCATTCATTACTTTAGTTTGGAAATAATCCTTTTTTTCCTCCATTTTCCTTTCAGTTGAACTATGCAAAGGGGTGAAGCCGGTAACAATGACTGGCCACTTTATTTATACATAACTATGTAACGCTAAGATAAATCCTGGAGATCTCTTAACACATGACATCATGGTATCTGATGTGGAACTGATTTGACAGAAACCTTTAACCCTAGCATGTGTTCTTCAGACATTGGTACAGTGCCATGAGTTACTGAGGAGCAGACCTTGGGCTGCAGGAAGCAGCGGAAAATTTCAAGATGAACATTCTCCTCAAAGACATCTATGTTCCACATTCTCTGTTTGGAATTGCAGCCTGACACGAGTCTTTAAATAGCGAACCGAGCATACACCACGTCTGTTTGACAAATATTAAAGGGCAGCAGAAAAAAAGCTTCTTGGCAGGGTAAAGAAGCTTTGTTAAGTAGCTCTGAAAGTGTCTCCTCCTTGTGTTCCCAGTGATCCCCATCTCGTGTTAAACAACATCTTGCTGCTTGTGCAGCACATTTCCAGCTTGCTTTGACAGCACGTTCAATACCTTTACTGGGATGGACTGGTACACGTGTTTGTGTTGCACTGCGTGAACTATTTTGGCCTGAATTCTCTCTACTCTTCATTTCGTTTCGACTCCAAAAATACGTGCAGTTCATTTCCTTACAATTTACTACCCCCATATGTTCACAAAAACCACAATGGTGTCTGGGTTTTCGTTTGCTTTTTCTTTTCCATTATTTATTACTAAGAAGAGCTTGAGACTCACGGGAGCTTTGCTTATGATTTTTATAAATTCTTTGAAAATTTTAGGTGTTCCCATCAGCAATTTTTGAAGAGCTGTAGGCTGTAACTCTCCTAAAAGTTCATTGAGAAAATCCTTTCTTGCTTGTCAGCTGGAAGCAAGGCCTGTTTGGTTTGTAACCTCTCCTGTTTCCTTTCTGAACAGCTATTGAGTTACACACTGATTGCAGCAATATGGTTTTAAATATGTAATAGTGCACAGACTGGCTGGAGCAGCTTCTCAGCTAGTGTGAACCAGTGCAGCTCTTTCTAAATCTCTATTCCTGTTAAAACCGTGCTAAGATAGCATATTTTAAAATGCCATCTCTTTATAAGGGTGAGATTTACAGAATTGTTACGGTAGGTAACTGTTTCTTCAAGAAAATTCACTCCGGGATTTCAATTCTGAAATCAGCTTCTGTTTGCCACAACTGAAAGCTGCTTCCCAGAACTGCCTTTGTTCTCCTGCTCACCAAGGAGAAGCTGTTTCCTTGAGTCCTTCCAGAAGAGAAAGGAAAACGTAATTTCAGGAATGATTGCAGATATGCATCTTCCTAATGAAAATCCTGCCTGTGTTTAGACACACAAGTACCAGTGAATATTCAGTTACATCGATGAAATAATTCCAGTGTAAGTCAATTCTCTCTCAGAACTCTATACAGGAACAGCCCTCACAAAAACAGATCCGATTTCCCCCCCAAAATCTATGGATTTAAGGGTAGAATAAATCAGAGTTGAATTATGATTCTTGTGAGAAATGGCTTTTTTATCCTTTTTCTGAACACATATTGAAAGCGGCACCATGAATTTAGCACCAGGCTGGTTTAGTGGATCCATTTCCTCTGTAACTCTCAGGCAGAGCGCGTACATCTTCCTGCCTTTGCTTTGCATCCCTCCATGCACATCCATAAAGATAATCAGCGTTTCTCCTTTGTTCATCTTATTACATTTTTTTCACCTGCAGAAATACTAAATTCTTCTTCCTAGCAGAGCATTGTGATATAGTTCTGGGGTTTGTTCAAACTTCCTGGTTTGTTGTTATCTCAGATAACTCCATTTATTGTGATTTAGATCAAATAAGGATGATTTTGACCAACGATAAATCTCTATATATTTGAATGCTGCTTACATTCGAATATATCTAATCAGGACATGGAACGTCCTGATCGTTCCCAAGGCATGTCTAAGGCGTTTTACTGACTCACACATCAAACCCCAAAATGGTGTCCCTCTTTTTTTGTGCTTACTTTTTTGTTATGTTTATTAAGCTGGTGACTTTATGATCTGCAATGTTTCATTTCGGCTTCTCAGACAATTCTCTTTTGCTCATTTTTACTACAATGTTAACTCCAACAATGGATTAGAAACCAAGTTTTTCTTTAAGATCCTCGTGTTTCCATGGCAAACTGACAGTGTGTGGTGTTCCAGAGCTGTATTTATTGCCATTGAAAGTGGATTATGTTCATTCTCACACAGACATGGTTCCTTTTCAGCCTATTCAGAAGTGCTCACTCCCATCCCACACCCGACTGCATTTTTTATATACGGATCTTCTTCTCTTGATATTCTGGTATCACCTAGAAAGGATAGATGTGGCCCTTATGGGACGTGCAGTCTCAAAGCTGCCATGCCCTGCTGCACATTTCATCAGTCATGCATTCTCCAGTGGCATGGGCTTGTGGAGAAGGCTTTAAACCTCACGCACAACCACCACCAGAGTTCACGTCTCTTACAGGGGAAGCCAAGCCCTTGCAAGTCAATGCATGATGTCCCTTGGGTTGAGCTCAGCCTAGGAAATCCATGTAGGGGTGCTGTTGAATTTTCATTCAGAGCTATCCCTGAACATCCTTTTCGTGCTGGGCGCACTACAAACCCACAACACATATTTTAATGCCACAACAAATGAAGAGCTTTAGCACATTGAAGGTAAACTCTGGGGAAACCACAGTATGCCGCAAAGACAGAGCAGGAGAAGCCAAGGACATTGCCATCCTTCCTGGCCTTGGCATTAGGAGGGAATTAAAATGCCTTGACATGCCTTCAGCAGCTCCTAGACTTGGGGGAAATTTCCTTTCTGACCCAAAGTCAGCAACTGTGTAACTGTGTATATATAGGAGAAAATAACCATATCTAGCAGACGACAAATGAATAAATACAGTAGTAGTATGTCAAGGAGAGGAAAAAAAGTCCTCAGAAGAGGACTTCTCAGAAGAAGTGATGAGAAGAATCCCGGAAACAAAGAATTATGCTTTGTTTATCTATTTCTATTTCTAGAGTTGGTTGACTCAGTCCCAAAAGACAGAATCTAGCATTGATCCTCAGTGTTTTACTGACATTGGCATTATATGAAGGTCATGAGCTGTGACTTAGTCCTCCTGTAATACAAGTAGTAATAATAGCAAAATCATATTTGACTAAGAGACATTTGGGATGGGAGCGGAGGAAGGAAATGACTCTGACAATTCAGGAAAAATGCTTAGAATGGAACGAGGTTGCAGGGGGAATTAATCTTTTTGGGTTTCGAGCCAGTTGGCTCATTTTTCTCTTTGGGGACAAACTAAAGAGAAAGAAATGTATTTATTTTCATGTCTGGATTTCCAATCTCTGCATCTGTGCAGCCCCACTGTTCTCATCTACCTTTTCCAGGCAATTCGTATTACATAACATTCTGCATGGAAGCGCGTTATAGATATTGTTACTGGGCTGGAAGAAGCGCCAGCTCAAAAAGTGAGCTGAGAACAGTGGGAGCGGAGATGGATGCCAAATGCTGGATGCCAGATGGGGGATGTATTGGCTTACACATATGATGTCTGAAAGTAAAGGGTCCTGGTTGGAAGAATCCTTTTAGCCCAATGACTGGGAGTGAGAACTGTGCAATGACTCCCCAAAGCCAAGACCTCTTTCCTATGTGTAAGGGCAGGAGTCAATTCCTCTGCTCTCCGAAATCCCCTGTATTTCTATTTATGGCATTTCTTACTATCATTGACAATTTCCATTGTTATTTATTTCTCTATTCTCTGAATAAGTGACCAGATTAGTGAAAACAAAACTATTATGGAAAACAAGTAATAGCCTATTCCGAAGCATATGAAATACCTCAACTGAAGTTTATACTTTAAAAAAAAAAAAAGAGTAACTCTGTATGTTCAAAACAGCATTTTGAAATATTTATTTAAAAGAGAAAATACTTTTGGTTTAAGATGCTTAAATATATACTGTGGTGATGAAATATGAATGCCTTTTCAGTAAAATACAAAATAATTAAAGGATAGTAAGTGTTGGTCACTGACACCTGCAAAACAAGGTTGCAGATATTATATTGGATTTACATTGAGAACTATGAGGGCATAGAAGGTTTCACATCACTCTTCATGTTAACCTAAAATTTTCAATGGCTTCAATAGAAAATTCATTCAGGACTGTAACTGAATATTTTTCACCTCCAAAAATCATTGTTTCATGGAAGACCTGTCTGTGAAAATAGGAAAAATCGAATATAGAGAAATCTCAGGAGCTTAGCTGCCAGTCAACACTTCTCTTCTTACACAGTGTATCTCTCCCCACATCGGGAGTGATGAGGATCTTCTACGGCTCTGATACAGTACGTGACCAATTCAATGACCTGAATGTGCTGTGGTTTGACCTGCCGGCTTTGAAGATAAAATGATCACAAAATATTCACGAGTGTTTTAGCAAAACAAACCATACAAGGACTGGATCAAGCACCAGGCTGAAATGCCTCACAGAGACTAAGTTACTGGGTGTCAGTAACACAAGGTCCCTTCAGCCTTCTGCATTCTCCAAGCCCCACTAATGCCACTGACTCGTTAAGGTCAAACCAAGACCCTGGTTTTCAGGCTGTGCCTTCCATTGCCTGTTCTCAGACCTATTTTTGGTATGTCAGTGTGTGTTTTATGAAGAACTTGGGCACTGTTGGATGACAGCATCATTGCTATAGATGCTGAATGTACAAGACTCCTGGGTCATTAAATTCTGATTGTTGCTCTTATCAGCAAGTGCATTACATCATCCTTTCACAAGCAGATCAGGTTCCATCTCAGAAGTAATTAGCATTTGCCCTACTTATTTTGGAGGCCTTTCCAGCTTGTTACTTCCTACATCCAGGAGATATCTTGTACCCATGCTGGTTTATTTTAGCGGTTTTAATCTCTCAGTTTACCCCAGTAGCAATCCTATTTCTTTCTTTTGCATGGCTAAGCAAGCTGGGCCCTCCTCACCTCGTCTTCTTTATTCTTCATTCATTTGATCACCCTAACGACTCTCTCTCTCTCCTGTTTGAATTCAGCTGGGGCATCTCTCAAACTGCGGTTTCATTTTACAACTCATTATCCCTGTATACGTCTAGATAAAACTCTGGCTCTTTCCTTCTAGCTCATTAGTTTTGGGATGGCTTGCTCTTTAAATATGTAATCTGCTAGATCATGTTTCAAACCAAGACCGTCTCATTCAATTCACCTTGCCAAGTTCCCGGGCTCAGGCTGTGATTCAGCTATCTCTGATGCATTAGAGACATATAATACACTTATAAAAGAAATAATCTGTGTTTTTCACTTTAAAATGTTTCATGGAGCTGGTTGGGAGGATAACTGCTCCATGTTGGGCTCAAAAGCTACATCTGTGCTGCTTTGGGGAGTGTTTTCTGACTTGTGGGCCACAGGTTACAGCTGATTGTATCTGGACTGCTCAGAGCAAACGCAGATTCCTTCAGAGCAAATTTTTATGCATCCAACCTAAACTGCATTTCATTGCTCAGAATCCAGTGGGCATATTGTATTGGCGTGGAGAACCAGAGCAGGTAGAGGTGATTAAGGATCCCTGCTGGACAGAGTGCCTGGAATTAACTATGGCAGTAGCATATGTGGGTTTTGTTTCAGAGAGGATCACCCTTTTCCCCTCTGAGCTATCATACATGCAGTGGGGATCCATGGAGGCTCAGGACCTGGGAGAGAGCTGGAGGCAGAGTTATTTGACAGTATTGACACATCTGGATGATATAATCCCAATAAATAATAAGTTTCTTTATCAGCTTGGTCTGAAATCTGCTGTAATTTTATGTAAACTGTGTAGCAATTTTTCTACAGATACCGATTTTAAGGATTTGGATCAATGGAGGATGGAATGCAAGAATTAATCCAAATTCCAGGCATAATCCTCCTCTTGTTAGCTGTATCTGAACAAGCATAGTCAAAATCTGAAATTTTCATATTTAGTCCTGAAATAATTTATCAAGAGTAAAAGTAGTTCTCCAAGTCTAGAGTATCGCTGCCATTCTACATCTAAATAGTTCCAAAAGTCCACATCTGAGAGATATACAAGAGCTTCTCAGTAACGGAGAAAATAGTATTTGAACTTATAATGTTCTTGCTTGAAAACTAAAAATGGGACACCATTAACGATGGTTTCCTTGCTTCCAATTCATGTAAATATCAACAGTGCTCTTACTGACTTCTGAAAAGGTTATTTTTCTTCAGTAATACAGTGTAAAAATTTTTTGCATATTTTTCAGCTCTTTCCATGTGCATCGACAGCTCCCTCCTGGACTGCGAACAGTGAGTAGCCTCTCGTTTGGAATATAACACACTATACTGGTGTTCACTTGTTCATCCCTTTGTAACCCAAACGCTCCTGATAAGGTTTCTCTTCCTGTAACTCTGCCTTCTTGGGACAGCTTCTGGTTATGTTTCTGTGCTTGAAATGGACCAAGGGAAAAGGACGGCAGTGTGGGGAGACACTGTTCAGCTCTTCTGTGACATAGATCATCATTCTGACTTTCCTCTGGTACAGGCTAATATCCTGGTGACTCTACTGACCCCTCTACTGTAGACATATTCCTGCAAAATGCTCACCCTGACAGTCTATGGCTTTATAAATGATAGACAGAATGTAGTGGGTATTTTCTGACTCAGGCCTTTAATTTGCATAAAATGCACAGGGCTGACAAAGCTGAGGTGGTGCCGTGAATATTAGAGCGGTTGATGAACTCAGCTGCCCAGCAGAACAGACAGAATGAGGTACCTTTGCATTAGAGAGGAACACTCACTCCCAAGTGCCAGTCTTAGGCTGAACGTGCAGCGGGAGGGAATTGCTTAAACCCAGTCCTCTTTAATACCAGCCCATGGCCAGAAGCCATGGCACAGAGGCTTTATTTGGCTTTTTTAAAACGTGATAGAGCAGGTTATTTTCATTCGCGTGTACAAGAGAGGAGGGGTGCTGGGTCTGTGTGCCCTTCATACTAAATCCTATTATAAGTCCTTCATGAAGCATTAATATGTAAAAGCCGACCTCCTGCCATCTAATCTAGTATAATAAGGGCTCAGATACATTATTAATTTTTGTCACACATCTGAGGCCCCCTTTTATCAACCAAAACCCCCATCCAAATCCCTTGTTGCATCATTAAATTGTGAAAACAGCTTCATCATTCATGACAGAAAAATGGAAGGACCCTGAGCCATATGGCAGAGGGACAGAGGTACCAGCCACCCGGAGGTGTTTCCCCAGTCCCCCTCTTGCAGTGACTGGCGCTTAAAGGACCCTGCAGTGCCGCAGGGTGACAAAACCGTCTCGGGGGTTTTTGTGCAATATTGGCTTCTTGGCCGGGAAACAGGCGAAGCCAACACCAGTGCCTGGGATGGGAGCCCAGTTTAACCTGCAGGATTTTGAACTGAATGTGAAAGGTGGGGCTGGCAAGTACCGCTTTGGGGGTCCCGTCCCACATGCGAGGTCAGCTGATGTCTTCAGAAGTTCAGAAGCCTGCTCCACAAATCCCCCGGCCATGCGTGAATCACGCGTTGCAAACCACACGGTATGTCTGCCTGCCAAGGGGAGTGAATCGCTTCCTTCTTACAACGGAGGTGTGAAGTTCTAGGAAATCATTGTGTTTCTAAACCAACACTTCACCTCACATTTTCTTATGCTTGTTGTCTTTAAGGCTGAGTTAGGGAGAAATATTCTGATTTCACTGACACGCTAATGACACAGTTTCGGGGAAAGTCTTCGGGACTCTGAGATGAGATGCACTGACATACAGTTGTCTGAAATACCATTCAGTTTATTCAGGAAAATAATCCCATCGGATTACGTGCTGGGAAGAAGGATTGAGCCCTTAATAACAAGATGAATGGCGCTTTGAAAACAAGGATGGATTTGAAGTGAAAGGTTGATTTATATATTTTCAATCGGGTTAGAATGTGACAATGATGGAGAGTTCAGCAGAGATGGGAGATAATTGCATTGTACTGAAATTTCGTATCGTTATGTAGTGACGATGCTCAATGTGTCTAGTGCCAGGATTTGTGCTTTAACAGACAATGAGGAATGTATGTCATTATCAGGGAATTATAAGATTACTTTATTTTTTAGAAATGGTGATTCTGTTCTGCTCTTTGTATTTCTTTGTGTAAGGAAGTTCTAATGTTTGAGCTAAAATGGTCACTCAGCTTTATATTACCAAAAAAAAAAGAAGTCTGTGATTATTGGAGATCTGTTTTTTAAGGAATACTTGGCATGTACAGTCAAACGCTGCATTTCTGTTTTGAATATATTTATTTCTATATATTT
>NW_010399471.1:0-5314 GCF_000710305.1 Buceros rhinoceros silvestris
TCTAGATTTTCTGTCTGGACCAGCTGAGCTCCGTGCTTCCAGAAAACTTCTTTTCTCCTGCGCTCCCAGACACCACGAAGTCTAGACAGTCACAAAAATCTCCGTTAATTGAGTCAACTCAGCTTCCCCCTCATCACACACTACAGCTGAAATACCAGTTATTCAAAGCTATTCTATTGCTCATGTTCGCTTATACTGACCAATGACTCAAACAGCCCATGCTTTTCTCCTGCGCTCCCAGACACCACGAAGTCTAGACAGTCACAAAAATCTCCGTTAATTGAGTCAACTCAGCTTCCCCCTCATCACACACTACAGCTGAAATACCAGTTATTCAAAGCTATTCTATTGCTCATGTTCGCTTATACTGACCAATGACTCAAACAGTCCATGGTTTCACGCTTTATGATAGCGGGGCACTTTAGCACTTAGAAGTTTCCTGAAGAGAACAATGTCTTTGTCAGTTAGTCCCAAAGACTTGAGATCTACCTTGACACAATTCCTAGCACCAGAAACTTGAGAATTCTGGAGAATTCAAGGGTTAGAGAGAACTGGAAAAAAGAGGAAAATGTAAATAAGGCTTGTTCTGGCAGCAACACATGCTAAGATAATTACAATTACCCAGCTCCCACACAACCCAGAGCTGGTTTACACAAGTTCTCTTCTTAAAATGGATTTTTAATCATAAAATACTGGGTTTTAGTCTCCTTTGAGAGCTTACCTTGAGGAAAGACAAGCATTAGAATTAAAAGCCTTACCTTGTCTGACCTACTCTATGGCATCGGTCTTCTGCTTGCTTGTCATTGTATGGGTTGCAATCAATGTCATGAAGAATAACAGCATTTGCCGAGGTCAGATTAATTCCCACGCCACCAGCTTTGGTTGACAGGAGGAATACAAATATATCCGTATCTGTATTGAACTGATCTATTAGATGAATCCTGCAGAACACAAGAAAACATTCATAGGCCTTGGAGAAAACACCACACTGGCTGCAGGGTTGAATACAGAAGTTAGGCTGATGACCTTTTGAAAGGAAGGACAATGGCACTGCAAAGCAGCTTAAAAGGACAGATGTTATGCAGAAGGAAAAAGGGTACCAACAGTCCTCAGCAGAGAAACAGAGTGACAGACCGACAGCAAGAAAGGAAGAGAGGCTTGAAAAAAGCGAAGTACATGAGTCACGGAGGGGGGCGGGAGAGGGGTGTCGGAATTCAACTTTGTGACCGTGGTAATTGCACATAAAAGGGAAGTAACAGATTTCAGCTGTAAGTGGGAAGTCATCCCACAGCAAGAATGGGAGGTTTTGGAAGCTGAGGAAAGAGGTTTTTTTCTAAAAAATCATGAAACAAGGAACAGCAGAAAACCAGCACAGCTCAAACACAAGAAAAGCACTGCAACATTTCCAGCGGTGAAGGACAGAGCGAACCATTTGCCCTAGAGGAACAAAGGGGCTTATCTGCCTATTGCAATAGAGATATACTATACTTCCAAGGAATACCTGTGGCGAGCTTCTGTTATGCTGCCACATAAGCAAATCAAACACACCAAACCCAAAGACACCAGTTTCCCATTTTGATGGCTAAGACTGTCACCTGACCATCTAAAACTCACCTTTCAGCCTCCTCCAACATTAAACCCCTTCTACAGTCAATGCCCAGTGACCACAGAATCCTATACAGTAGAAAACAAAGGTGAAGTTCCTCCCCACCTCCACACACACATCCATTTTTTTCCCTTCCATCTTCAGCAGAAAAGTCACATACCGATCAGGAATACTTGTTTTTCCATCCAATCTAACATAGCTATATTGATGATGTTTTAGCAAAACCTCCACAATATCCAGCATCATAGTAAACTGGCTGAAGAGTACAACTCTGTTACCCTGGAAATGACAAAGCAAAAGTGTTAAAACATGACAACTACAGATAATGAACGACACAAATACTTGATTGGTGCAAATACATGATTTTCCTTTGACTGAACCTCTGTTTTCTGAACTAAAAGACTAAGCTGAAATTCATCAAGTGAGGACAGACTTTCAGTGAAGATATCACATCCAGTATTTCTGCTATTTAACCCACCTTTTGTCAGTGCAGTAACTTTTAAGTCACTTTACTTAGGTGACTCAAGCAATCTAGAAACCACACGTCAAACGCATAAATGACAGACCTACTCCACCTATAAGCATCAACAAAATATTTTCAGTAAATCTTAGATTTCAGCTATATTCCACACAGTACAGAACAGTGGCACTCTTTTGTCTTAAATGAAGAGATGCACAGCACACCCTTGTGTAAATTCAGGATGCTCTGAAGTACCATGGTACATGTTTATTTGTAAAAGAAGCCAGTTTAAATACACAACTCAAAGCAGTGACCTCTTCTAACCTTTAGAGTGGCTTAACACATACATACATATTTTAATGTAATACAGTCTTATTCAATTGCCAAAAGAATGTTGGAGTTTGTCAACTGTGAAAATTATACTAGCTCTCTGTATATTGAGAAAGTAGTGTTAACTCAGGATGAATATTCTGAAACTTGGAAAAATGGGAAAGCTTATTTCAGCTATCTCTAAAGTGGCACGTGTAGGCAGGACTGCACGCTAAAAGCTGTAAGCATTGCTTTGCAATAGTGCACACGCACTAAATCACATTGTAACACAATGCACAAAAGAGCAAGGGGGTTGCATATGCAGCAGGTGTAAATTCAACCAGTTATTTAGAGCCACCCTTTCGATGGACAGGAAAAGATGTTTCAGCCATTTGTAGTACCAACCTTCTCTTTAAGGTCAGAAAGAATGCGTTCCAGCGCTCTAAACTTCCCAGAATCCAAGATCTGATCCATGTCTAACTTGAAGTCACTGATGTGAGAATATTGCTCACAAAGCGAATGCAGCTCAAAATCTGTCATTACTGTCATGTCTTCAAAGATACAGTCAGGGTCAGCATCTTTATGTGAGGGTTCCTGTTAGCAAAAATGAAAGGATAGAATGCAACACACAGTGTTGCCAGACACCACCCAACAGCATCCAAAACTTCTGAACGAACAAAGTAGCACAACCAGACATGAAGAAATGCTAGAGCGTAGCAACAAAAGATGAACTCTGCAAGCCCAGGTTTATAGTACAGGATTCATTACTTTGCAATTTACCTTTTTGCAAGAACTTGTACTACCAAAAACTAAGAAGTAGATGCTCAACCTCCATAGCAATTACCGAGTTTCCATCAAGCCCTAAGACCTTTTACCCCTGTATCAGACCTCTTCCCCTGAAGATACATTCCCTAAAAGGGAGGTCCAATCCTTGGACAGATAGTAGAAGATATGGGAAGCCCAGCCCAAGATGTAGGGTGGGTAGAGGGGAGTCATGCCTGGAAGAAAGAGGAAAAGAAAAGCCACAGCTAGAGAGAACAGTGGTATGAGTAGGAATTAAAAGCAGCAAAAATCCTTCATAACCCAAGGGGTCACTTCTTTCCAACCTTTGCCCCCAACTTTGACCGGCTTTATTTTAAAATAAAGCTGAATATATTCAAAGCCAGCTGCAACTTTCTTAGAGCACCTGTTGCACATTCAGATTTTTTCTTTAATACTTTAAAAAGAAGTAACAGTTTTCCCCAAACTCCACAGGCATTAATGCCAGCCAAATTACCAAAAAAAAAAAACCAAAAAAAACCCCAAAACCTCAACAGTTGCTCAACTTATGTCCTTATTTTAATTCTGTACAGCCCAGATTTCTTGCTACTCAGAGAATACTAGTACACTCAAGTACCCACCCAAGGTTTGTTTTTTTTGTAAGTACTTTGGTTTTAAATTTTGGGGTGGAGGGAAGAGGTGTTAAGGAGAGCTCAAAGGGAAGGACTGCAGTCCCACAACTGTTCTCTCCGTTCTAGTATCAGCGTTATACACATCATACAGAGCTTGATTAGAGCACTGAATAGATAGACGCAGAGAAATAAAAAGCAGCAACGATGAATTACGTTTTGCAAAGACACACTTTTGACCAGAGGACTGACAAAAAAAAAAAAAAAAAATCCGTCTAAATTGCATTAAAAGTCCTGAAAAATTAAGGATTTCTCTTGAATCTCATCACCTTACCTTAAGCATAAGTCTGGACATTTTCCTGAGCTTGTCATCCGTATAATACTGACGGCGCATGAGAGGGTGATTAGCCACTTTTCTAAGTTGCATCATTGCATTTCCCAGATCAGAGTTTTTCTCTGTAAGCAAAGAAATAAGGTGTATTCAGAAGTAGAACGTAGATGCCTATCTGACACGTTTAAGAACTGAATTTGAATTTCACCTATTACCTGAACTTAGAAAAAATAAAAGGGATATAGTCAGTTTATGCGTATTAGACACCCCTACAAAACAAGGGCTTTGTAGCCATATTTGACATATGTCTGGGCATGAAAAAAAATCCAGTAAAAGGAAACAAGACCCTCACATACCATGATGGTTAGTATTATTCTTGAGCTGGTTTAAGAGATCACAGTATAGTTGATCCTGTTTCTCGGACATGTCACATAATTCAACAACTTCAGTTTTGGGAGGTAGTTGTTTAAGGACCTGACAAAATAAAAACATACCAGGTGAAAACTGTACTGTAGTGAAGGGTCAGTAATTCTGTACTATCTTACAAGCCTGCTTTTAAGCTACTCTATTCATTCTCCCCATCCACTCCTTTCATTGATTGCAATTCACTGAGTCAGCAGCCTGACTTACTCAGAACTTCATTTGAATTATGCATCACCTGCCCATCAGGTAACACGGTCTGCACACTCTGAAACTGCATGAAATAATAAAACCTGCAATACCTGGAACCTACTCCCCTGCTAATCAGAGGCTCTTCAAGCCACCAAATACTGAAGTCTGCAAGTACGCAAAACCACTTTTTGGATCACTACTCAGTTTTCCCTTTCTTTTATATATGCAGTTCTAAAGAGAAGAATTTAAATACGTTTTGTGTATCAGAATGAAAAAGAAACATTCTGGTGAGAGCAAAATAACTTAAACCACACATTTGTAGTCATACGTATACACAAAGACATACCTGCACACTCACTGCCTTAATCCTTTCAGTTAAAATAAAACACCATTACTGTAAAGTCACAAATATTTCTGTGGTTAATGTGGAGGATTTCCCACTTCTCATCACTCAGCAGTGCACTGAATCATCTTTCAGTGATCTTTCCTAACCGAAATCCTCAACTGTAAAGAGTCGGCAAATAAGCCTCAAACCCCAAAGCTGCAGCACAACCCATTTTTACTTGCAAACTCCTGAAAGATGAAAGACGGTTCAAGTTGCTTGCTCT
>NW_010399471.1:5400-30995 GCF_000710305.1 Buceros rhinoceros silvestris
CGAGATAAACAGCTAGAACTAGCACTGGCAAAATTTGTTAGTCACAAAGATTATCAGGTTTTTTTGATAATATGAAACAATTATTTTAAAGATAAAACATTACCTCATCCTTCAGTCTTCTCAAGATGAATGGTTTTATTATCTGCTTTGCATGTGCAATCCTCTCCTTTTCATAGACACTTTGTTCTTCAACACTCTTCTAAGGAAAATATTGCAAGAACTCACTTACAGTGTGAAGTTTTCAGCTCCAACACCACTACCTTAACTATTCTATCTTGAGGAAAAACCCAGCCAGAACAGACAGATCTAACAGGACCCTCAGTATTCTGAGATATCCAGTTATGACACATTTTTACTTTAAATGGTTTATTCCATTGTTTCATTTTCTAGATTTTCATAATCACATTACTTATTTCCATAAGTTTCCAATAAAACAGAAGTTATGCAGCAACAGTAGTGTTCCAGCAATAAAAATCCTAAAATGTCATTTTTAAGAAGAGAATATAGAATACTTACTCGTTTTGAAGAGAACATCCTTTGGATTCCACTTGTGCTGGTGCTGAACATACACGGCATGACAAAATTCAAGAGGGACATCAATTCCAACAGATTATTTTGAACTGGAGTTCCTGTCAGCAGCAAGCGATTCTGTGCCTGTTTGCCCAAAGTGGAAAACAGCAGTGACAAACATTAGCTGAACAGATTAAGAATGAATACTAGCAGAAACAACACAGCTATAGAGAACTGAGGAAACAAGCTTGATTTAAATTCTAAATGTTTAAACTTCATATATATTTAGATCTCATGGAATAATTTTTTTTGGTTGGCTGGTTCTTTTTTTAGCTATTTTGCTAATTGTTGCTTCCATATCATATCGTTTCTAATGTCAGTCAGTACTTCTGCACAAGTTTTGAATTGCAAGTACAAGCCATAGTTTAATTGCTCAAAGATCAGCTTCTTAAAAAGGTTTTTGATGAAAACATGATCTTGAAAAATAAGTTGCAGTAAGTGATCATAAGTATATTACTATTGTAGGAATACTACAATGCTAAATTACAAGAATCAGAGAAAGTTGTGCTCAAATTTTCTCTTTTCAAAATGCTGTTGACTCAGGTGTCAAGCTAAAGGAAAGAAATATTTTAAAGCTAGCTAGCTTTTCTTGCACTGTTCTGTCAGAGCAGATCCTTAAACACTACAATGTTTCAGCACAAGTCATCAGAATAGCATTTTTACGTCGTTACTAGTGTTGGATAAAACTGGAAAATTGCTTAATACTGAAACGGAGCCACTACCATCATTGCAATGATGCTACAGGAAATTTATTATATTCTGGGGAGAGCTTGTCTCCCTAAGACTCCTAAGACAACACTACACTTATATCTCCTTGCATACTGTAGTTTCTGGAACATTATGTGTATATGAACTTTACAGTTAATACTCCATTTTCCCTCAACCCATAACTACAAAACAGAGAAAACCGGAGTTGTCCCCTCTAACCCAACAATAACTAAACTTCTTACATTAATTGTCATAAGGTGGTGGTAGCGTACTGAGCTCATGTTCTTGAGCATATGACCTTCATCAAAAATTGCATATTTAAGCCTCAACCTTTGAAACAGTCCTCTATCATCTGAGCTGCTAATTGCACAGTTGTATCTGTCAGAGAAAGTATCATAAAAGACACATTAAAGTAAAACTTAACATTAACATATTGGTATCACAATTAAATTAAATTCGCTAAAATTGTTAAGAGTTATGGAGAGAATACGTGAGCGGCAGTAAATAAAACTGCCTCAAGTAACCAACCATAACACAGTTTGCTACTGACAAAGAATTAGAGTTTACTTTGATGAGCCAGTGCTTTCAGTAACTTTCCAAAAAATTGTGCAAATCTATGACAAAGTAATATGTATCTAATAGAGTGTATTATAGAATTTATAATGTCAAAAGCATCTGTTACAGAGTATCTGTTATGCATTAATAAACCCCTGGCTAACCATCACCTGAAAATAAAAATAGGCTCCCTTCCCACCTCACCAAACTCCACTGTTTTGTTGAACCGCTAGAGGTCAGTAAAAGCTAATAAATTTTACTTGTTTAATTACTGTACTTACGTAGTTATAATCACATTAAAATCGACAGTTTCCTTATAAATGTTTTCCCTGATTTGTTTTCTCTCTTGCTGGGATCCTACAAAAGGACAAAACCAAATACATGTAATTGTGCTCATTTGATATACACACAAAAATTACCACAGTACACAGAAATACATTCGGCAATAAATATACGTATTTAAACAACTGTCTTAAAACAATGCTTCCATGAGCAATTAGTCTTTTCTTAGCCTGACGATACAAGCAACTGTATTACTGGATTCATTTACAAATTAGATTCCTTACCGTAGTAAAGAAGGACACTCAGTTCAGAACACCACATATTAATTTCTCTTTTCCAGTTATCTGTAAAGACATCATTAAAAAAAAAAAGAAAGAAAACACACAACCCGGTCATTTATACTTTATTATGGCTTACATAACTTCAGACATGCCTCAGCATTAAATCAAAGATCTGATTTTAAAGCAAATCCCTTTAAATTCTCCTGAAGGTAAGAAACTTTCTGTCTAAACACTAGAAAACTGCTAATATTCAGGGAAAGCAAAGAACCCACAACTGGCTTTAAGTAACTCTTGCTTAACCAGCTTGTGCTTCAAACTCTTACAGAAACAGACCCTGTGTGCTCTCTAACCGCCATGTGAAAATAATACAATGCTTAACTTTTCAGCCTGATTTCTTCCCTAGACAGTTAATTCCTCAAGAAAGCAAATGACTTCATTTGTTGGTACTCGCATCCAGAAGTGCTTCATCAGGAGAGACAGTGCCTCTGGGAGCATACAAGAAAGCCTGACAACTTGATCCAGCTCCAAGTGCGCAACCAGAACAGAGGCCACCAGGAACAATACCATGCCCAAGGGGAAGATGCTTGACAGCCAACTCAAATTCTGACCCCAAACCACAGCAGAAAGGAGTCTCTGGTAAATGCCACTTGACCCAGGCCAGACCCAGATCAGGACTGAGGAGACACCTCCATACCTCCAGAAAACCATCAGGAGAGCTGCAGGTACTTCCCAGGCATCCCCATGACAGATGCCTGGGCCAACCTGCCACTACAATTCATGAGCCTGTACAATTCACTTCACAAAATCATTATCTTTTACATCATCTTTTTTATCATCTTTTCTGATGCATTAAGAAAAATTAAGTCCAAGTAAGTATTTTATATTAAAAGCAGCATTTTCTTTCTAAATTAAAACTTGCTACTTTCTCCTTTGTATAATCATTCAACAAAACCAAATTTAACCCAACCAAGAACTAGTTTCTGCTCCAATTCCTCAGCTTTGCTGACATATTTTGTTCCACCATATTCTTCCTGCTTTCAAATGAGGTCATTAAACAATCAAGACACAAAACTAAAAGACAGTCACAGCCTCATCATTTCAGGATTTTGATCTGCTTTGGCAGATTCTGTGCAGCAAAAAGGAAAAAAGACATTGAATGTCTCAGTGACATGAAACCTAATCCTAAGCACAGCCTGAAGACTAGGAATTTCAGCCAACAGTCAGTAAGTAAAAAGACTAATTTGCTAAAGAAGTTCAAATTGTAGCAAGCAGCTTTGTTTGTTTGTTTGTTTTGTTAAGCATACAGAGCATACTAAAAAAAAATTTCCATGTTAAGTCTAATTAATTCAGAAGAAGCACGCCTTCAGTACGGTTTGCATTCCAATTCAAGTTACTTAAGGAGTTGAATATCACCAGAAGAAAATTACGTTTTCTTTCACAAAATTAACTTTATTTCACAGTCTGTCCACCATTTTTTTTTTTTAAACAAAAAAACAATTTTGAAACTTGTAACTTACCCAATGTTGAAGCTGGTACCACTATCAGATGGGGACCCCTATTGCCCCTTTGGTAGAGATAAGCTAGAAATGCAATAGCTTGAATTGTTTTTCCTAAGCCCTAAGAGAAAAGAAATCCATTTAAACAAAATTTACAACCTGTGGAACACAATCGTATTTTGCACTCATCAGACAATTACAGTGTAGTCAGTGTCAATTAAAGATTAAAAATCTGCATAGAAAAATCACTCTGTTCAACCACATTGTTTTACAGAAGACAATTCCTTCTTAAGTGCAATTGCAGTCAAACTTAATTATCTTTTCAGCTCAGTATTTGAGCAACCGGGATTCATCTTTTCCACTTATGAAGTTTCTCATTTCAGTCCAAGCTCATCCCCCAAATACTGAAATAGTTGCTGCAGACAAATGATTACTTGGAAACTAATTGTTTCTTTCCATTTCGGCCAATTGTACAAAGGATATTCCAGCTCTTTAAGTGGAATTTAATACGGAAATCAAATTTCTTTAAGATAAGCCCATGTTTCTGAAAATATTCACTTTCCTGTCTCCTGTATTTAAAAATTTATCTTACCTAGCACAAACTATGCACATAAGATAGTTCTTACAAATATGAAACATATGAAAGTTGAGAAAGTCTTAGTGAAGCAAACCCATCCACTCCCTCACCATGAATGGTAGGGGTTGGAAGGGACCTCTAGAGATCATCTAGTCCAACCCCAACTCCTGGTTCATCACAAGATGAACAGCAGCCAGGATTCACACCAACTGACAACACATTTAGCATTTAACAGCTGCATCACTACGCTTGTTCCATTGTACAATTATGGTGCTGTCAGCACCAAACAAAACCTTAAACCCATAAGCTTTTCTCTCATTGCAAAAATTATGGGGAGTGTAATGACAAGAGATGGTTGAAAAGCTGGAGAAACAGAACAGGTTTCTACCCGCTTAGTTTACTGTTGATTACTGTTTTGGAACTGATGGAGAAATGTAGAAGATAGGGGCTCACTACAACTAAACGCTGGACAAATACATTTGTGGGCAAGGAGCTATTAAAATGAATGGTTTGAGGATAATCTTGAGGATAATGTTGTGGTATAAACTGCTTTCATTGCATCAGAAGACACCACATGACTTGTAATTACCACTTTCATGAATCTTAGGCTACCTTTGACTTTCAAACTGCAAGTAAGAGCTCAGCAGCTTGTATACATTTTGATAAACTGTTTGCAATTTAAGTTATATTAGCTAAAACAAATCGCTAAAACAATTATGATCTGCTTGGGGTTTCCAGGAAATGAAAGAATTCTAAGTCCTATTTGTAAAACTTTTTATGATTCTTAAATAATCTATTTCACACTTACCATTTCATCAGCCAATATGCCATTCAATTTGTGTTGATGCAGCAGTGCTAACCAGTTCAAACCAACCTTCTGATATGGCTCGAGTGTCAAACTGTCAAGATATCAAGAATAAATTTTTACCATCCTTTATTTTTTCTCCATGAAACACAACTTTATGCTTATGTTAAACACTGAATAGTGATTAACCTTATTTTAATGCACTCCAGACCAAATCGTGTAGTGAAAAACACAAACATTATTTAATCGGTCACCTGAATACCAAAGAGTATTTCTGAACTTTAAGTAGTTTATCTGAATTTTCATACATCTTAAATGATCAAAACGAACATTTCGTCTGAAATCAATGATTCCCACCACCAGTTAAAAGCAGATACAAAACTGTTACTTTTTAAAAAGATCAAAAAACGAAGTGGCATTTAGCAGCTGTATCACTAAGTTTGCTCAGTTGCACAATTACTGGTGGTGGTGGCACCAAATAAAAAAGCGGACACACACAACCCACAAAACACACTCAACAGCAAGTCACCTAGTTCAGCATTTTTTGTCAAAGAAGAAACATCACTGATAAGCTCCCTCCAAACAGTTCCCTCTGGCTCTTAGGTTTTATTTTGACACAGCTGAAAATCCTTTTGCTACTTACCACTAGCAGCCTCCAACTCTAATCCAGGTTGTTACTCCTGTTTCCATTCCTTCTAGTCTCTCTCTTTATTCCCAATATCCATGTGGAGATCCTTACCAGTTTACCTCTCTGAAATAAATCCTTCCCCTCAACACATCCCTGGTGTCCCTCCCACTGGATATATTGTTCCAGACCATTTAGCACATCTGAATGTACTTCCTGACCAAAGTCTGCAGCTTTACAAGTTTTCTCAGACTCATTTCCATTTGGCATCTTCGAATTATAAGGTCCCCCATTACAGAGGCAGTTTTATTTGGCCTTTTGTTTGAAATAAGCTGACAACTCACGATCCCATCACTCAAGGTTGGTCTCTCCACTCATCAAAAACTGCTGCAAGTAAAATGAGGTATTGAGCACTGTTATATATCTTCCTGGTTTTACGTCCTTATCCTCCTCACCAGCTTTTCCTGAAACACTTAAAAGCATTTTTTTATTCCTTCAAGTGTTGTGCATCACTGAGAGTTGCTAAGTGTCAATATTTGCAGCTCTACTTGCGTAGACGACAGTTTTGAAAATCCCAGTCTTCAAGTACACCTTATTATCCAACACACTCGTAAGTATAAAAAAGGGAAAGATACCTCTGATTCAGAATGGAAGGTTGCTCTATGTTCCAGCCATTTCCTCTGCTTTCAGTAATCCTAGTTACTTCTTCTGCCAGTTTATTTGAAATTTCTTCACATTTATCCATGAGCTTTAGAACCAGGTCCCTCTCCTTCAGCAGCATCTTGCAGTTCCACACTATGTCTTCTGACAAACCAGGAGTCTCAGTCATTTTTCTTAACTGCAAAATAATGATAAAAAAATACTATGAACACTGGTAATAGCACCAAAGGTGCTATGGTGAAAATCCACAGCTGCTGCAGGCAGCGAGTGGTTCAAGTATCATTAGCAACAGCTTCCTGATCTCTCAAAGCTTCACATTCCTTACACACTTGGTCCACTGCAGAGTCATGTGAATCCACACTGAAAGTCACCATTACAGGTCCTCACATTGTAAAACACATCTTAATAAGAAGCAATTTCTCTGAAGAGTTTCTAATGTAAAATATAGGTGCTTTAAACACTTAGAATTCTCAAGAGGGGGCAACATACAGCACAAAGCAAGCTTTGAAGGCCAGGCCCACTACAGAACAAAAGCACAAAAGGAAGAAAAAAAATGTGCTGATTGTCATTAGATCTCCTCTCAAGTAATCGCTGTTAGATACTAAAGATATAACATGTAAACATAATGTAGATATCAAGACAAACTAATCTATGAAGAAAGCTAGTAAGACTTTCTAATGAATCTGTCTGGAGTTCAGCATTACTCAGTCCAAGTTTAACTGTACCACAAACAGCACATTCAAACTGGACTTAGGCATACTAGAGAGAGAAAAAAATAAAACCCAAAAATCAAAAAACCATGACTTAAGGGATAAGAAATTTCCCAACGCTATGTCAGGTTTTTTTGTGGTCAACAAGTACCAACAGGCCAAAAGATCAGAAAGAATTGGTTCCTTTGGTTCCTTCTCCTCCAAAAGTAAAATGTGAAGAACTGAAAAGAATTTCTTCACTAAGCTAAGACACACCTAAACTGTTTTTTCTTGCAATGAACCCAACCTGTGAAATCTATAAAAAAATCTTACACAAATCTATCAGGTCATTACCGCTTGCCAATACATTTTCATGGACAGTACTACAATTCTGACAAGGTTTTAGCATCATTCTGTTTCTCCCTTTTTTCTCCCTCCTTTTTTTTTTTTGCACATGCATGTTTCAGTTATCCTCATTTTACAGAGGGACAAACAAGATAAAACACACAAATACATTTTCTAAATGTCATACCAAACAAGCTGGCAAAGGTCAAGTAATAGTAACTGATTAATATTGTCACATTGCAGAGTAAAAGCAAGTTTTGTTGAGCTGAAGTGTACAAGCAGGCTATGCCTTAACACACAAAAAAAAAAAAAAAAAAAAGGAGTGATGCCCTCTACTGTCAGCCTGCCGTTAGAGTTTTGGGGAGGTTTGGTTCTTTTTTGTTTTTCTTCCATCTTAAACTAAGCTCAGGAAGTTTACCAACACTCATAGGTTAAACCAGCCTAAGACACACATGTCAACACTCGCAAACAAGTTTTCTAAATAGACACTACCATTTAAAAATAGAGAGGCATAAAGAACATGATTTTTAATAGGCAAAAAATTTCAACATTTGTTCTGATGCCTAAAGCTCTGGTTGGCATGAATGCAAGTCCTGTAATCTATAAATAAAGACATGGAGAATGAAGCCATCTGTTATTAACAGAAATTGTTAAAGTTGTTTCATGTCAGGACATTAACATTCATTTCCAAGTTAGAACAAGAAAAACTTTAGCCACTGGTTTACATTGAAAGACACAGTGTTACCCTGTCATGCAGAACACAAAGCAGATCCTCAAGTAGCCTTTGGTTTACTAGAGAGGTTCTGACATCCTCCCAGGTTTAATTTTTTCAACTGAGGTAAAAAAGTGTAAGACTAGCACGGACAACTGAACCCAGGAGCTTCCACAGCTTGCTTTGAGGAAAGGTCCACTGGAGTACCAGCCTGCAGCAGTGCCCACGGTGCATAACTGCCCAGCCGCATGCTCTGCTCAGGCTTACTCTGCACCACTTGAAGGTGATTTAAGATTTCGCTTTACTGCTTAAGGGTGAAAGTCAGCCTCAACCTCAATCAGAGAACTCCCATTCCACTTCAAGCAGCTCCCATTTCTAATCTGATGCATTTGCTGCTTCCCTTCTGTTTGCTTTGGTAGAAGGTGTCTCCGGATTTCCTGCCAGTTTGGTTTTTGTAGCAGTTTGTACATGTTCAGCCAAACAAAACGAGAGGCAGTGAAAAACCCAAGGCTACCCTCCCTTGAGTTTATATCTCCTAGCTCATACACTACTGCAGTATACAGAATACGATGGCCAAGTAAGTCAATCTTTGACTGCTCAGTTCTCCCTCTAAAAGTGGTAAGCTAAATACCTATATGCTACGTCAGAACTTCTATGTAATATTTTGCCTGAGTTTAACTTGCATGTACTCCTTAAGAATATGTAATTTAAAAAAACAATAGACATTGTTTAATTCACATAAAGGAAATTCAAGCAGTTAACAATTTTAAGTCTTAAAAATAAGGAACTACATAGCATTAAGCTCCCTCCAGTTCATATCCCTGCATTTACCAGAGGCAGCATGAAATTGCAATGGGCTCACACAGCAAGGAACAGATCTCTTTCCCAGACCCCAGCAGCTCAGTTGGGGTCCTTCTGGAGCCAGACTTGGCGTGCTCCGAACACAGGCAGGTATTGCCATTACGTGACTGTGTTACAGATTGTCTGCTGAGGAAACAGTGCTTTCCATTTACAACACTGGCCAACTGCAACGGTCTGGAGAAGAAAGAGCTGATAAAATATAATTAAGTGCTAATAAGTTTTTTAGAAGTGTGAAGGTGAGGAGGAAGAGTGATGGGTGCCCAGAAGTGCTTCCACCAAGGAAAGAAATCATGTTGCCTGCTAGCCTGCAATGTATGCCAGTAGGGTGTCACCAGGACCCCAGAGCAAACAGGGGAGGAAGGTGGGAAGCCGACATATGAAAGGACCCACCAGGAGGGGAGGTATCTCTATGGCTGTCCGTTTACTAATGCATGTCTATCCCAAGGAGGTGTAGAGCACGAAGTCCATACAGAGCAAGCCTGCACCATGAGAGGAAAACACGACTGAACATCACCCCCTTGCACAAAAGCTATCTAACATGTGACATGAGACCAAGACACAGAGAGGTGAACTTTCCCCTTCACCCTGTCCTGCTGCCTGCTCTGAACTCTTGTCTTCACCCTGCCCCTCCACAGCCAGCCACGTTCTCAGTACTCCTCTTCCTGCTAGCCCTCGCAGCCCACTCTCTGCTGGCAACCCTTTAGTTTGCCTACCCCTGCAACCTTACCTACTCCCCTTGTGCTATGATTCCCCGGTTCCCAGCAGAAGAAAGCTGCTCCTCATGAACACCTGCTCCAGCATCTCCTTATCTGGGTACCACACCTTCTCTGCGGACACAGTTCCACGCTTGGGCTTGCTTCTACAGCACAGGCACCTGGGACCACCTTTCCAAACCGCAGAAAGCAATACATGATTTTAATTTTTGAATACGAGGGGTACCCAGAAAGGCACGCTCAGAGCACACATCCCAGTCTATACTGTTACCTACTACTCTCCCTACGTTCACAACGTATTCTGAAGGGAGGCCGCAGGTCTTCGCACAGAGAAGCATTACTTCTCTGAATGAGGAGACGGACACTTACTTAAAGCCTCAAGGGCGTACCCAAGCATTCTCTACGGGAGGTAGTGTTTGAGAGGAGGCACTACCAAGTTAGTAAGCTCCAGCACTGAAGACTGGGTAAAACTACCCTCTTGGAAAATGTAGCTGACCTACAGTATGGACACTTCTAAACTGCCAAAAGAATTAATCCTTGTGAGCAAGGAATTTTTCAGCTCTCTCCATTTATTTTTTTGAGAACCACGTTTGTTATATCTTTCATGTGTATTTTAAATATTACTAGATCAAGTTAAACATGTCTTAAATATCTGCTCCAAAGAATAAGAATTTGCAAACATTCTTAGTAACTTGTCAAGCTTGAAATTCATTTAAATCCATCTGAAAAAAAGAGTCCAACTTGAAAAGGTTATCTAGAATAAAAAAGCCATTTTAATTTACGTTTTCCTGGAAGAAAATGTTCAGCTTTCATATAGGTAGGTTTTAGCCTTAATCTCAGGCCGAGAGCATTAATATCCCTCTCAATTCTAATAACAAGTGGCAACAACTTCTAGTGCTTGACACTGTGTTACAAAACACACCATTACAGTAAAAAAAGACCTTAAAACTAAGCCAATTTCTTTAATGCTGAAACCAAATCAGCACTCTCCATTATTCTACCACTCTTATTAATTAGTAGGAAAAATGCATCACTGAGCTACTGGATCATTACAAAAAATTAAATCCATACTGATACAAAACATCTGCTAAAACCTGCTGCAAACTACACCTATGCTGGGCAAGTATTCACAATACTACATAAACATACGGTTGCTGACAGCAGCAATCTTTAAGAAAGACAGATTTTGAATGCAAACAGGCCCAAGCAGCTTTCTTCCTGTTAAATATTTTACACAGAGAACAGCCCTGTAGCAAATATTTCTGCAAAGAATTAAGCTCAGGCAAAATCTAACAAGTTTAGAAAGGTATAGCCGTATGACAGATGTTCTGTGAGAAGCCAAGGGCTTGGGGCAAAACAGATTTCTTTTGCAGCATACCTGCACCTTATTTTTTTTTTCAAGTATCCTCCTCTTGTTGACCCCCCTTGCAACACAAGACACAAAGATCATTTTGTTTTCCTTAAAAATCTATTTTGTATCTCTTACTGTTATGCAGTAAAATATTTTACACACCAAATGATAATTTTTTTTGTTTTACGCATATTGAAGAAGTTCTATTCTGCTCTGTAAAAACACAAGCGGATCCTGCATACATCAGTGGGGGATTTTTCAGGACACATACTGATGAAAAAACATACCAATTACTCTGTAAAAGGGCCTATACACAGTTACTGCTTTAAAATTCAACGTGCTAATAAATTAGACCAAGAAAAAACTGCTGTACTGCACTTCAGATTTCTTACCAGGACATTGCTCTTATCAGGTCTGACATCTTGCAGTTAAGTGAAACTGCATGAATTGTGAAGGCAACAAGCAGACCACGGGAAACATTTGAAAGTAGTATCTCAGTGCCAGTAGATAATCTACTTACCAAGAAATACCGTTTTCCCTTCTGTTTTGGATTGTGGTTTAGCCCTCTGATGTTTTACCTTTTATTAATAAAAACACAGCAGTTCACTCCACTAAAAAATGGCTGCATTGCTTAGCTAGCAAAACCATGCTAGAGACAAGGCAGCATTAGATTAAAGAAAAAAAGAAACACAAGTGCAAAAAAAAAAAAAAAAAAAAAAAAAAAAAAAAAAAAAAAAAAAAGACGACGACTGTTTCTTGTATGAGACTGAAAATATCCATGCTGACACCTTCAATCATGGAGCTACCCCGGAAGCTGCTGCTGCTGCTGCTGTTCAAGTGCCTGCAGTGAAGGTCCTGCCACGTTCTTGCCTCCTGCATGGTTTTCAGCTGCAAGAGCTCAGAACAGGCTAGCAAACACGTCCTTCCCAAGTGAAAGCTCTAATTTCTTCTTCTGCAGTGAAATCAACCAACTTTCTATGCTACAAAGTGAGTGACAGTAATGTCAACCAATCAGCTTGAGTTTTCCAGGAAAATCACCCCTTAATTCATTCAAAATCAGGTCATATGACAGTATTTGAAACGCTATTGGCTTAGGAGGAACATAGCATTTTAGCCTAATCAGGATAAGGCCACCCATCTAAGCCTCCCTAGGCTGAAGCCACCTTGACTCTGAGCAGGCTGGGGATAGGAAAAGAAGAATGCAGACCTACCAGAGCCTTCCAGCTGTTAAAGGGACGGAGCGCTATTATCTTCTGAACCTTTTTCTCAGAACACTGGGGAATCAAAGTCAATTCGCTCGGGCAAGCATCTTGCAGGAAGCAGAGGATTTTCGCTTTGCAGCCATCCTCTATCTCTTCATCGACAGTGCTGTAGTTCTCATCAAGGGAGCCACCATCATCTTCGCAAGTCGACTCCTCTTCGCTTTCAATAATGCAAATGGTTGTTTTGCTCTCCTCATCTGTCACAAAGCTATTCTCATTTTGAATGGGAGATTTCTGGTTCAGCTTCTCTTCACTCTCATCAATTCTGCTCTCAGCAGATGCTTCGGTCCTGTCAGATGCTCGATTTGAGGAAATAAATTCTATGCCTATGTATGCAATATAGAAGGCAACAAGTGAATGTGTACTGGTTAAGGGCAAATTGAAACCCACTGTTTTTCCAAAATAAAACCTGTATAGATATAAAACACAATTCTACTATTTAATACACAACAACTCAACAGCATTTGTAACTAAAAGAGGAGCAAACACCATGCAAGTCTGTTTAAAACATGTAAACAGCACCAACTGTGAGTGTAAGATGAGCAATTCTGATTTGTATACCGGTCAAATAGCAAAAAGTTTCAATTAATTATCTTAAAATACAGATGATCAATGCTATGTAATATGCGTGAGCTGCAGAAGCTTTGAGGTAAGAGCAGACAGTTAAGAACTCTGACGTATCACTGGGATGAGATACTGGTCCCACTCCACCCAACTGCAGAGATAATAATCAAGGAATCACTGTGGTGATTTCAGAAAACAACCCCTGACACCTACTCTCAGCACAAGAATTACGTACTTTTTCCGTTTTAATGCATCTCAGTACAACATTAGAGGTGGGACAATAAACACCCGCACTTGTTAAAGCAACTGGAAGAATGAGGTATTTCTGACCAAAACAACCCAACCATGCTGGAGTGAGACAGAGGCTATTTAACAGAATGTAAGCGAGTCATTTTCTGAAGTGACTTGTATGGCTTTTTCTTCCTTTGGAAGCAAACACTTGCAACATTTTTCTCTTCTGCCCAACCCCAGCTCGCGGCTGACTGACCTCAGCCCCAGTGTCCACCTTCTCAGAAGCAGCAGCAGCAGCAAGAACTCAACTTCATGCATACTAATAGCTCTCACCACTTGTAAAGAATGCAATTAAGAACACTATCCCATTACAAGAATACATAAATAGTGATACAGCAAAACATATACATAACTGACAGCTGTGTAACACTCTGAAAAGGAATCAATTCATTAAATAGTATTTAAGCTGTAACTCACAGATATACCTGGAATCACAGTTCTTGCTCCCTACATTTAATGCACTGACATTTATATAAATAAACTGGTTGCATAACTTAAGGCCTATTTCTAGTATTTTTCTCTTCTAAAATATATTTTAAAATTGCCACCTATGCAGTTATTTGCAATTACTGATTTATAAATTACTCCAGTTAAAAAACAAAACTTATTTTTAAACGAGCAGAAGGGGAGCAAGTGTGAGCTTTGACACATTTCAAAATACATTTTATGATATGATCACAGGTAATTGCAACTTCTTATGTAGTAGTTACTGTAATAACAAAGCAAAGATATTGATCTCTACTTAAAGAGCAAAAGCTAATCATGACACTTAAAAATATAGAAAAATTGAGTTTCCCTTCTTTTATCCTCCCCATAACACTAATTTCAAGTATCAGTGCAAGTTTCTAGGCATAGCGCTGCCAGGACTGTCATTGCTGGACATTAAAAAAGCTTTGTATCACAAGCCAGTTTTATTGTCAGTCTGCCCTTACCCTTTTCTAAAAGTGCTCTCAGGAACTCCGGTGTTTCTTGAAACACCCAGTCATGTTTCTGAAGTACATCTCTCAGGATCTAGTAAAAGATAAGAAGTTTTGTATTGTGGCAAGACAACCAAAAACTAAATTTGGCTGCATTATATCATTAAGAAACTAACAATTTTAACTGCACAAGGCAAAGAAAACCCCTATAAAACAGATGATTCAAAATAAAGGAAATCAAAAGGAGAAAACCCTTCAGTTTATCCTTATACACTCAGTTTAGGAAGAGCTGCACTCCACTTTTCAAAAGGGTGAGAATACACATTAACAAGTTTTGCTTCCAGCAATTTAAAGCACAGCATTAAAATGCCCTGACCAGTTGCTACCACCAGCTGCTAAACTAATATGAAGCGCAAAGTATATCTAGTTGTACAGGAGAGAAGAGTGTGAGAGAGGGGGAGGGATAATTTCCCCACGCATTTTCATAATAGGTCATAAAATTTTACTATGCCAGGCTTGTCATATGACCAAAAAAGTAGGATGAGAAGTTCCACATAATCCTGATTACATCCAGCTACTCTCTCTTCAAGGCAAGTTACATTCCAAATGCAGCATCAGCAAAGATTTTCCTACCCTGGGCTCTTTCCAGGAGTGCTACTGGTGTGAGAATTGTTTCATTTGGACTATCAAAAGCTGCAATTTTCTTAAGAAGTCAAAACCTGATGTCCGATCAGGAGACATAAGCTCACCTCCCTATCCAATCTAGGGAATTCATCTTGCAGCTTCTTTACAAGTATCTCTTGCTTCTCCCATTCAGTTTGAGGTTCTGTCTCATCCAGCTACGTTAAAAAAAGAAATCTATTAGGTTTTCAAGAAAGTTATAAACACAGAAACAAAAAAAAATTCAACCCAAACCTAATCAACATTCTTCATTCTTAAAGAGACACTCTAAATGACAAAAGCACTTAAGGCAAATGCAAGTTGCAGAAGTGATTCCTCATACATAGCCAACGATCAAAGTGAGACCAAAAATTTTGTAAGCATAGAAAATGTCTTGAGTCATGAAAGGCTGGCATTCTTTACTTGATGAGCGTACAAAGCGCAAAGTTACAAACCAAAACCTAAATAACATAGAACTATCTAGTTTGTATTTCTTTGAAATAAAAAGTTAGTAGTGATTCTGGATATGTAAGGCAGCAGATGGCAAGGTTAACAGTCAGTCAGTTAGGTTAGATTACCAAGCGTGCAGTATTTAACCCACCAGAGTCTACGAACATGTTAAATGGTGTGTTCATACGAAGATTCACGGGTAAAAAAAATCCACAAATACTGTGTCACAGCACCACTGAGTCACATCAAAAGCTGGCAAAAGTTTTCATCAACAATAGCCCAACAGCTACTATCAGCTGGCAAAATGGGAGGCTTCTTATGAACAAGGGCCAAAACTCCTACATGTCACAAACTGCTCTTATGTATTCACCACAAAGAATTACTCCGGTTTCTTCAGAGCTCTGAATGCAAAGCGTTACAAAGTCTTACAATGTAAGTTATGTAAGTTATGTAAGAATGCAAAGGTTACAGGTCTACGTATTTACAGCAGAGATGCCAACAGGTTTAATCAATATTTACTTCGCTGAATGATGTTATTTGCTGAAAGAGTACAAGCAGATCACCTGAAGCACTCCATGAGTAACAGAGAACAGTTCCTTTCCTCCATGAGCCTGGTATCATTAAGAGTACAGCTCAAGCACCTACAATAGCTGGCAAAATATGCTGTAGTCTTAGGAACCAGTGAAAAACCAAGAGCAAAAAAAAAAAAACCCACACAAGTTTTCTCACTACAATTCTCTATTACAAATTCTAAAACCCCACGTTTCAGCTTTATTTTTCCCAATTCTTTGCCTTCTACCTGTAATGGAAATGTTAAGCACAGAAATCAAACTGCTGCATGAAATCAGGTCCAGTAAAGCACCGTTTGCTAAACTGGCTGGGTAATAATTCAACAGACTCCTTTGTAACCTAACCCACGGGTCTGGTGAGGAGCCCAGCAAATCTTGCCTCACAGAATTCACAGCTCTCCTCCAAGAGAGAACAGGAGAATATCTGGGTAATACTATTTTTCTTTCATGGAAAACTCCTCTGACTGAGGAAAATAACTGGTTAAATTTCAGCACAAAGATAGTCAACGTCCTCCATCCAGCCTCCAGTATGTACTAGTAGAATTCCCTTTCTCTACCATAGTGGTTTTCAGGGACATCTGCTAGGACGCCTGGGAGCCGGCCTCATGACAGCACTATAGGACCGTGCATAAAATCTGCCAAATACCAACCTGATTGCTCCAGCATCATTACATAAATCCTATTTATCAGCAGAGGTCAAAGTATTAATTCCTTGAAACATAACCAATCATTCCTTTTAAAGATTCGCCCAAGTCATAGTTTCAAATATATACAGAAGCAACATTATTTCTAGAACACAGAAGAACAGTAGCAACAGATGTTGAACTTCATTTACTTGAGGAGACACAAGGAGTGACCTGATGAGGCAAAGTGATCCACATCCTATGACTCCCACTGATGTTCACAAGAACTGAGTATTACTCAGCACCTCACATGCTGCTACCTTTCACCAATCACTTCCACAAAAGCAGCGAAAATTTGTATTGGGATACAAATCTGCAAACACTAAAGAGCAAAACAGGTAAATTCTATTTTGTTCTCCTTTGTAACTCTGAATGGAAAAACCTCACTCAGATGGCAAGATTTGAGTTTGATGATTGGATTTTCTGATAAAACACTCCAAGTTCATGACACCACTGTCATTGACCAAGTTAGATAATTCCATTTATTTTACAATGCACAGAGAGGAAAAAAAAAAACCTCAGTACTTACGTAATCAACTTTTGGCTTTTTTGCGACTTGCTCATGTGCGATTTCGCCTCTTTCTGGAGAATCTTCTAGTCTCCTTTTATGAGAGGGACCTTTAAAAAGAATCAAGGCAGAAAAGAAGGATCCATTACCTTAAGTTCACCCCAAAACAGCAGAACCATTCAAACCAGCACTGTAGTAGCTACTTATTAACTGCACGTTTACCAATATCCATAACAATTTCCTATTATAATCTGCAGATACACTGAAATTTCAGGCAGCGCAGCTGCTTGAAAGTACATGTTTATTTATCTCTAAGTTTTCTATACTAGTCTGGCAATTAACCAAGTAATTACCTCTCATTTTGAATAGCATTTTACTGCTTTTTTCTTTCTAATTGCCAAGCGTTTTACACCCAAGTTGCATAAAGATATATGTCTACTTTTATTCAAGCTCTTGAAAAGTTGGTATTTAATCAAGACTGAACCCCAGTCGTGAGCTGGAATATGCACAGCACTGCCAATCTGAAAGCACTGATGACTGATTTCTGGCTCAGATACACCAGTTTTCAACACTAAATCCAATGTCTGAAAGAAAACCATGCATATTAAGTCAGTGATAACTAACTATCAGTGATAACCGTATTACTTAGGACTGGTTCATCTGAGCCAGAACTTTAGGAGTATCTTTGGGTTCTTTGGGTGGTTATCAAGAGACTCTCGTCTTAGCATTAAGACCTGCCCAGTCATTTCTGCATTTTCTGACAGCTGCATGCACAGCTCATGAAGGCAAGAACACATTACCACTATTTCTCCACATTAGCTTTGCTTGAAGCAGCTACTGTTACCAGAACAAATTACTGTAAAAACTTCTAGTTCATGACTTGAAATAGTACTTTGAGTTAAATCTTTTTTGGAAGAAAAACTGCCTGCGGAGTTTCGATGTCTGATACCAGCATCTCCAGCCAACCTCCTCTCCCAAACTGACTCCCAAAGGAGACCAGTGACCACACACACACACACACACACACACACACACACACACTTATTTGACAATCCAAAAGATGGTCTAGAGGATCAGGCTTAGTAGTTTCAGTTGTGGAAAATTAAGTAGCCACATCTTTCCACAAGAAGACATTTTGTGTGGAAATACTTTCAAATAAATTTTCTACTAGACTCATTCACTCTGACATCAGAGATGTCTTGTATAAATATTTAAAAAAAAAAATCATAAAAACATCCCAAAGGCAAAAAAGTAAAGCTTCAGCAATTCTTCCTTAAATGAAGCATCTGGCAAGAGATACCAGAAAACACTGATAAGATTTTTTCAAAGTCCATGTATTTCTATATATAGGTACAATTATATACAAGAGGCACAGTTCAGAGCATCCAGAGAATGTGCTGCTGGTGGGGGCGGCTCTCCTTCACCGTTCAGACCTTTGCCTTTCTGCCCAAGAACCTCGTTTAAACAATATTACCAGGAAAAGCCATGCTAATAGCGCAAGTCTGAGAAAGATGTATTTGTCTTGCTATCAAAGCTAAGGGCTGTCAGTAAAGCTCTAGAAGTCATGGTGGTCTCATGCTTTACTGCTTACATTCAATTAAAACTGCATTTAGGATGGATAATTGTATCAACAGTGATTCTGCAAACCTCTTTGCCTTAAAAAATACAGGGGCTCCATGTAAGAGTATTTTGAAGAATTTCCTGCTTTGAAGTTATGGGCTGAGCACTCAGCAGTCTTTGAAGAAAACCCAATCATGACAATTTTTAAAGGCATTTGAACTGTAGCAAAAGATCTGGATAACCATGATCTCAGGAACTATCGACACAAAATTACTTAGAAATTAACCTATGGCCTTCTGAAATCCACCACATCAGCAAATGACAAAAAAAATCCCACACATCTTTCTAAAGACATTTATTTTGCAAGGTATGCTTAATTATAACTTCCTGTGCAAAGGGAGCATATGGCTGAGGGGATGAAGAAGCTCTATTACTGCTAGAAGGAAACCATCCTTGGAGGAGAGGCAGGACACACCAGGCCTTCCAGAGAGATCCTGGTTCTTTTGATAAATTTTATGATTAGCTAGCAATGAGAAGAGCAGCTCCAGGGTTTCAAACTTTAGAGAGGCACCTGTAATTACTTCCACTGTTGTTTGCTGCTACTACTACAAAAACCTTTATTACTGTGACTTCCCCCACCATTACAAAAGAAACAGTAATTTCTGTCTGTTCAAAAAGCAGTGAACATCAGACAGGTCTTCAGCTCAGAAACACCCTCACTGATTTCATGGTTTTCAAGATTTACAGAAAACAATAGCAGAAATAAATCTCAAGCAGCAGGTATTACTATAACTTCACATCTTTCATTCATACACCTTTTCAGAGTGTCACACCTCATCTTCGTATCTGTAAGTCATCTACAATGCTTCTTGTTTTAGTCATATACAACTACCGAATTCAAGCTATAAATACGAGTGTTTGTCATTTTGAAAGGACAGAAAAATTTGAGGATGACTCGGCCACGCTTTTTTAGCAAAGCCATGCTTCACAGAGCTATCTTGTCCCTGACCTCTCACAGAGTCAACGCTTCACAACCAGTAAAGAGTATCATAAATTAACAGACAAGCAGATGTTCAGTAATGTCTCCGTTTTTAAATAATGTGTCCAAAATGAGATGATTTATACCATCACTTTCAGTCATGCTTACTCCTAACCAAATATTTTATACAACAGCTGTGATAAGTGAGAATTTTGCTGCCAAGATTTTTCTGTGGTCTTATATTGCAAGCATGTGAAATAGCATTCTTAGATCAACACAAAAATGGCCAAAAGGCAGGGCCTGCATACCAGAAGTCAAAGGGGTTTAGTTCAAACACTGTGAACTGCAACAAAGTTTAAGGATATATATTATTGTAAATTAGTTTAATATTAATCAAAACCATTGAAAAGCAATCATAGTCTTCCAGGAAGGGATTTTCCACAAGCAGCAGCATTCAGAAGTGGTGTGTCCCTCAAAAATTACGCCAGGTTTAGTTTTCTATTGCCAAAATCCAAGAAGTCCCATCTATAGAATCTGATCATAAACACTGTGATAGCCTCAAGATGTTGGTCTGGTTGGGTAAAAAAAAAAAACCAAACAACCCAAAACCCCACAAAAGCAACCCTCCCTTAAAACGTTTTTATGAATGTTTTAAAGCTTTCTGATAATTTTTTAAAATGTTTGAAGTTGCGTGTCAAAATCAGCAGATGAAAATATGGTAGTACAACGGGGTGAAATGAATTAGCAAAAAATCCTAGACATATTGCTTCCAAATCCATAGGATAGCGAATGAAAAGACACACCACTTAGAACAAATAAAATAATCAAGAGTGACCATAAATAGCTTTTTCCAAGAGCTTTTTCTTTTTTAGCCAAACCAGGAAGATCTCTTGGAAAAGACACGGACATCATCATCATCACGGCTTGGCTTCGCGGACGAAGATCTGGGAAGGGCTTTTCCCACGCTCACTGCAAGCGATGAGCGCACCCTTCGGGGCTGCCCGGTGGATTTTTCAGGTGAGGCACCAGCATGTGTGGAACTGGCTCCACCCTTTACACCTGAGGTTCATCTGCCAGGGCCTGGCGAGCTTGGATGGTGACAGCGAAGTCCTCGGGTCGTAGGTTTGGTTAGAGTGTCCTTCTCTTAGATGGAGCCTTACAAGGCTAAACGAGCTCCATCTGCCCAGGTTTGGAGTCAGAGTTGTCCTTCTCCTAGGATGGTGCCCGAAGGCTAGTGAGCCCATCCTGCCCGTGGACACACTGTGTCTGACCCTTCAGCTGAGACCTGTCTGGCCTGGGAGACCCCACCGGAGGCACATGCCACCCCCAGCACAGCTCTCGACCTCACGAGGGCAGGCAAGCTCCTTCCCCACAGCAAGGGGGTGCCCGTGAAAAAGTCGCTGCTCTGCCTCCGGACATCACAGACCCGGGCATGGGGCAGCTGGGGCCTGCCAAGAACGGGAGTCCTGGAGGGTGACCAAGACATGCAGGTTGGGTAAAATCCACGGGCAAATAAACTGCAAAAGGATGAAGATGGCTGAACCAGATCAGCTCCTCTTTATAAAGATGTTATATTCATACCAACCTGCCACTCCTCTCCCACCAACCCCAGTAAATCAGTCTCAAAGATTACGATGAAATTTAACCCTGGATTTAAGTGATGTCAAGAAACAAACCTAAAGACCAAGCACGATGACCTTTTACATGCGTAGCACTTTCTACACACTTCTACATCATGTGTGGGGTTTTTGGGTTTGTTGGGTTTTGTTTGTCTGTTTTTGATAACAGCATTAGACTGCACAAATTCAGATGCAGAACGAAAAAAAAAAAACCAAAAACCTAAATGAGCTCCAAGGCCTCAAAGGCATAATTTGGGAGAGTTTTGCTAGTTTAAGACTAGTAGCTCTCATTCAGAATTACAATGAAGTCTTGAAGACCACCTGAAAATTGTGGTGGGCCTTGAGAAAAACAATATCTACTTATCGGTGACTACATTCTCCAGTATATTTTTTTCCATATCACCAGATTTCACACCTACAACATTTATAATTATTATTGCTAACCCATGACTATATGCCTCAACTTCTGGGCAAAGAAGGAACCAGCAAGAACATAAATCACTTAAGGACCAACGTGTAAAGCAAACTTGAGCTTTACAGAACAAATTCTCCTTTTTTGTTCTACGTTTGGATTTTTGTCCACATCCTCTTTTCACCTTTCCCCTTGCACAATCTGCAATTTCAGTTTTGTGTTATTACAACGAATAGATTATAGTATAACTTTTAGCAAATGCTTCACCTCTTTTTAGATACCTCCCAGCCAAGTTACCTTCACTGAATTGGCTACACCTTCTAAAGTTTGTTTTGGGATTTATTTGTTAAACATACCTTCATCCCTGGACGTGAAATCAGTAGTTGCTTCTTCATCTACTGACGGTGATGGCTGTACCAACTAAAAAAAAAGAAAGACAGCTGCTAAGTGGTGAGATTTAATCCAGTTGAGCAGAGAACAATGATAGATCAGCATGATTGGAAATACACTTTGAAAAACACCACAAAAATACACATATTATAAAAGCCAAGAAAAAAATTAACAGGTATCAAATTAGCAAGACTGATCGCATAAACTGTATTTGGAAACACTTTCAAAAACCTGTTGGAAAACATTTTTAATACGCTTTCATTCATCGTTGCTTTTTTAACAACCTCACAAACATACCATGCAGGTTTACTTACAAGCTTTTTTCAAAAACTATTCAATATTACTACGAAAAAAAAAGATGATCCAAAAAGTGACTTCTTATCTCATAAAATGTCTGTGTTACGCTACATCACATTGGTCGATTTCCTGAAAGTACATGCATAAAACTTACAACGTGCCTCAAAGTTCATCTATACATCATTGAAGTCCTAGATTCTTTCTATCCATGTGTAATCTCAAAATACAGAATTTTTACAAATTAATTGGATGCTGAGACTTTTTGCAAGTGAGATATCTGCAACAGAAGCCAATGATCTAAAGGTTACAAATTTAAAAAAAAAACAAACCACCACACAAAAAAATGAAGTTATAAGGAATTCTGATTCTCAAGTAGCTTTTCATATTTCTAAACAGCATCTTACGATTTTCCTATAAACACACAATTTCCTTTTCCAAAGGCCCATGATTTTACCTCAATAGCTTCCATCAGTTGTGCAGTGTTTGTCAGGACAGACTGTTCTGATCCGCCATGAAGGAACAATAGATTTGCCTAATATTTCACCCTCTTCCTTCAGAAATGTTGTGAATATGTAACTGTGGACAAAAATCTGCACAGCCTCTATGTACTACAAAGTTCTGCTAACACAGGAGCCACATTACACTCTCCTGAGAACAAGTACCACCAGTGCTACATACCACTGAGTAACTAAAACCACCACTGAAGTCACAAAACAGCAGTCAGACACACCATCCGTCATTTCTAGCTAAATTCTAAGCTACGATGAACTGCTAACTTTCTTTGGTTTGAACATATTCTACCATTTGGTCAAAAATTGAAACTTCATAAATTCTGGATATCTACAATGTAAATTTTGTTTCATTGTCCAGGAGAAAAATTCCAAAAGTGCTATTTGCCATCCCTTCCTTCTTCTTAAAGTAGAAAGCCTACACATAATGCTCGATCCACTGGGAAAAAAATATCCAGCAAGGAGCACCACTAAAATTTCTGCATTTCTTTAATGACATTTCAGCAAGCTGGAAACTTAGCAGATTAATTTAAATACATTTAGCTTTGAAAATTAAAGCTAGTGAAAACTTGGTTACATATCAGCACTGAAAAGTAACCTTGCTAACAAATATTTTAGTGTACTGAAGATATCTTACTGTAATAAGTTACAGTATAACCGTACTGTTACTGTAGACTTGTACTGTACATTACACAACAGCCAAGAGTAACTCAAGTTCACAAGTCAGCATAATCAGAATAAATTATACTAAGTTCAAACCTACTGTCTTTTTGTCTTCCTGGAAGTACTAAAGGCTTTGTGTATTAAATTTCATAAATGCAAGGGTGCAACATGTAATCTACTGGAGAAGATGGCAATGATTTCACTCATTCTGCATTTAATCAGTCAGCTGCACTCCAACAACAGCAGTTATCAACAGTTATCAGCCAACACAGCTGGTTATCACAACTGAAAGATGTAATAGAAAAATTTTCTGTACACCGGAATTCACTGTTGCCGAGTTGATCTAAAGGTTTATGTATGTGTGTATACATATATTTAAAGCGTGCGCATGTATATGCCTCCATTTTTATATACACATAAGCATCTGAGTATATTTACATGCGTATACGGACACGTTACACGGTTCCCCTAAAATACATTACTCTGATATACCCTAGTAAGAATGAAGGCTGTTCCTGCTAAGAAAGCCAGGGGCTTAGCAACACTGCCTACAAAATAGTCATCAAAATAAATCAAAAGAACAGAGCATCATTACACATGGAAATTCTCCCTCATTTTCTTCGGGAAGAGGTTCACTCAGTGTTTCCAGCCGTGAGTCTCTGACATCTTCCTCTACACAGTTCTTCACAGCCAGCAGTCGAGCCCCACCATTTAGATATTTCAGCTGCGGCAGTCCACTTTCAGGCTGTTCATCGTCCTCATCAGAGCTACTGTGCATGAGGGAGAAGAAAAACAAGTAAAAATTATTCTTGCTTATGAATGTTTTACCCTTCCAGAACACAACTGTAAAACAAAACCAACAGGGTAACACAAAAAGTGTTCAGTAACACCAAATCAGCTTGTACCCAAAGCAATATCTCCTATTCAGGACAAAATAAAGCATATGATTAAGCACAGTCTTCTGCTTGCAGTAAACACAGTGCAACATAGCAAAGGAAAGGAGGAGGAACAGACAATGAGCAAGACCGTATTGTGCTATAAAGGGTTACTTGCCAGTTTAGCAATAACCATCTTAAGTTCTGCTTATTTTCCTGTCCACAATCGTTTTGTAAAAACAAACGGAACAAGCTAAAAATCTACTCCAATATAGCTTAAAATTAATAAAGCAAATGTTCTGTGTTTAAGCTTTCAAGTGCTGTTAAAAGGATTTCAGAGGGGCAAATGCACAAATGTGTAATGAACATGATACACATCATTCAACATAACTCCTCCCTCGTGTCTTCCCTAAGAAGACAGCACAAGAGCTGGACTCTTCTTCCCTGGAAATCCAGCAAAGTTTACTCAGGGGTAGGTAAATCACAAATCAGTAAACCGAAACCTAACCTCTGTTTTTCAATTCAGTATTTCAATTTAGAACATCAGGTTGCACAGAACATTACAAACATTACAGAAAACTAGCTTAAAGCATACATGACAGCTCCGCGTCGGCTTCGATTCCTGAGTTTTACTGGAGGTTCATCTTCGCTGTCTGAACACACATATATGAACTCCAGCCCTCTCTCAGGGTCAAAACCAGTTCGTGGCCTTGCACTTGGGAGTTCAGGAGATCCTTCAAAGACTGAGTACCCTGTGCAAACCATTTCCACAGGAGAAAAAATAGGAGACAATGACTTAGGACTGCAATGATTTATCTGTACATAGAGCATCAGATAGCTAAGATTTCTTCCTCATACACAGCAACCATTTAAACAGAACTCACACCCGTGAGGCATGGAAAATACCTGCGAGCTGTATTCCTTAAAGTGGCAACTTACCTGGCAAAAGATCCTCAGCCGTCTTACATCAAACCAGTTTTATACCACAAAGTTTAAGAGATCATGTCTTTTAGGTTAATAACTAGTTATAAAGACATTTTTATTTTCGGAAAAATGACTAATGAGCAAAATCCTCTGAAGTACTTGCAGGCTGATCAGGACATGGATAGAAACATAGTGGTGTTCCTGACGGCTGATTGATGATTTGCTTGTCTTGA
>NW_010399471.1:31248-33099 GCF_000710305.1 Buceros rhinoceros silvestris
TGAGGCATGGAAAATACCTGCGAGCTGTATTCCTTAAAGTGGCAACTTACCTGGCAAAAGATCCTCAGCCCTCTTACATCAAACCAGTTTTATACCACAAAGTTTAAGAGATCATGTCTTTTAGGTTAATAACTACTTACAAACACATTTTTATTTTTGGAAAAATGACTAATGAGCAAAATCCTCTGAAGTACTTGCAGGCTGATCAGGACACAGATAGAAACATACTGGTGTATCTGATGGCTGATTGATGATTTGCTTGTCTTGACAGCTTTTCAGAAAGGGAACACCTGTGTTATGCTGCAGAAAATTAGGAAGCTACACTGAGGAAGCTGACAGGTCAGTTGGAACTCCCATAGAGATATAATCTATTTAGCCAGTCTTTTCCACGCTATGCTCCAGATGATTCTTAACAAGGAAACTTAGCATATGGAAGGATGCCTCGTGCTGTATCTGAAGCATCGGGATATACAAAATCTATACATAATCAGGATATGTCACTGTGAAGACATCTCCTGAATCACATACTATCTTCCATGACTCCCATGTGTGCATTACCATGTATTAACTCTTCAGTTCTGAACATGCTTGTAAAATAAAAAGCATAAGCAGCCAGTCTATTCACGTAATTCCTGAATTAGTCATGAATATTGCATGACTAAGTCCCCCAATGTCAGCTACACCCAATACTATCTTCCATGACTCCCATGTGTGCATTACCATGTATTAACTCTTCAGTTCTGAACATGCTTGTAAAATAAAAAGCATAAGCAGCCAGTCTATTCACGTAATTCCTGAATTAGTCATGAATATTGCATGACTAAGTCCCCCAATGTCAGCTAAACCCAAAACCGACTCTGTGCACATTATCTAGCTGGGGAAAACACGACCACACGTAGCCTGACCTAGTGCAGCAGTCCCACACATTCAAGACTTCATCCCTTTCTACCAGCGAGTTCTACTGTTTTACAGGAAGTGCTGGAACGAAAGAATAGTTGGTAAACTCAGGAATTTTGTTTAAGACCAGGCAAATTATGGACCCTGGAGGCCTATCACAGAATAAGGAATGCGTGGAGCAGAGAACGTGACAGCTGCAGAGAGCATTTTCTGTATGGCAGTTATCTGGAAGAAAATAAGTCACTGTGGCAGCATTTGATGGAAACGAAGATAAATCCTAAAGAAACAAGCTATTTCCTGACATGGGAAGCTACCAGGTGATACTGGCTTTAAAAGGGAAGGGTACCCAATGGACTAAAATACATGGCACCAAATGCTACATAGTGCACTATGAAAAGGAAAAAAAGAACTTGAAAACAGAGCTTAACACTAGTTAAAGGGACGGGACTGAATGTAACTCAGATTTCTTTAATATCCATGAGGAAATGTAAACAAGTGTTCAATGACAGTTCAAAAAAGCAGTCCTTGAAGCCTTAAGTACTCAGATGACCTTAGCTACTCACAGGAAAAATTACTATCAAAACCACCCTTCTGAGCAGGCATTAGTCCGTCAGTTTGGAAACAGAGGAGCGAGAATAATTATTGTCACCTCAGTTTTCAACTCTTGAAAGGACATCACAGCCTGCCAGGTAGAAGTAAGAACTGTCTTGATTCGTCACCCCATTTCAGCAGGGAAACCCATGCTTCAATTTCCATCTAAAAAGCTCTATAATCTGGCATTTCCGTACTTCTCACTGGCCGGGTTTGATAGGAAGGTGTTTGTCTTTCCGTCACGACAGGGAGACATCTGCCTGCCGGGTGACGGGCTGGTTTCCCCTCCTGGCTGCTGCTGCTGCTGCCGCCGCCTGTCTCCGCACTCGCTCCTCAGCTCCAGCAGCAGGGGCACAGGCAACG
>NW_010399472.1:0-1240 GCF_000710305.1 Buceros rhinoceros silvestris
GGGGAATGCCCCCCTTCTCAAACCGCGACAGAAACCCAAATGGGTAAGGAAATACAAGAGCATACATTTCTAATTTTGTAAATACTGGATGAGATCCACTCAGCATCACATTCACTTTCACATTTACTTCACATGTGCCTGATTTATGTTCCTAGTCTTTGCCAGACAGCTCTTCCCTTTGGAGGCTTCAGAAGCTTCTGTCTAGAAAGTCTAGAAAGCCTAAGCATTTGGTATTTAAAATTTAGAAGTTTGGTGCAGATGGGTTTGATGTCATCCTTTGTTACTGAAGTCACTACAGATACTGTGTATATCAAGCAGAATCAGCAGCTCTCCTATCTTCAGAAACAGGAATACTTCAGATGCTGATTAAAGAAGACGACTGTCCACTTAATTATGAGAACTGCCAAAGAGAAAAAGTAAGATATAGGACATTAACAGATGCATAGCTCTGCCAAAAGGAGGGCAGCAGAGTTGCACATAGATTTTTGCTGTTTTCATAATGAAAGTGGCAAAATACGCATATATTAACATCCTTCCATATAATATTGTCATTCTGAAGGGGGCAAAAGTAGAATTTTGAATTTTATATCCTTAAAACCTGCTTACTTTTTCTAAGACAGGACTTAATAACAGTAATTAATAAGACTAAATACAAAAATATGTGATTCTATAGCTATGATTTCTACTCCTGTAAATAAGAATAAAACAAAAAAACTATTATAAATTTATCTTTCTATCAAAAGAGAAGGAGATTCATATGCAGAAGTACACTCCATTTAGCACTACATTGTTAGCAAAGTATTTCTAATCATCATCTGATTTCCTGCTGTGGGAAAATAATAATATTTCACTATCTGTACTGTAGCTTTATTAACTTTGTACTTTTGTAGAAATTAAAATGCACTGAAGTGCAAAATCACAGATTTTGCATTCATCCCAGAAGTTTTTTGTTTCACTACTGGGAACTACTGGAAGAGACACAGATGGCAATAGCAATAAAATCGTAATAATAATAATGCCTAAAGAATAATTGCATTCAATATATACAATGACATATTCTTGGCATATTGTATTAAAATGCCTAATCATAACATCATTGCTTTCATGTAGACTGGTGAAGATAGGCATGTATATATTATAAATCAATACACAGAGCAAACAGGCAAGAAAAGCTTCGTGGAATACAGTCAAGATAAGTACAACATTTGCAGAATGAATGATCTTCAAATGTCATGGCATT
>NW_010399472.1:1309-27320 GCF_000710305.1 Buceros rhinoceros silvestris
CCTGGTGAATGTAAATGAGGAAAGATTCAAATTCACCCATCAGAACATTTTTAAAATTCTGATCAATCGGTTATTGGGCTCAGCGTGCTGTCAATTAAAATTACTTTACTCTGGGATATGCCTATTTAATGTTCGATTTGCAGAACCCAGAAACAATATACCTTTTCAGCAATTGATTAGCAAATTGGAGAGATATTGTTAGTGTTTTCATCTGGAGAAAAGATTTAGATTTACAGAAGATTTACTTTATTTAAGAGTCCTCCTATTAAACATTCTGAAAGTAATTGAAATATTTGGGAGACGAGCTTGTATATATTAATTTCAAAATGCCTGTGACTATTGCTCACATGTGAAACTTCAGTGATGTACCTGAAGCTAGAATTTGACCAAGTTAAATTTTATTAGCACCATCATTTCTACTGGGACTAGACTTCTGCTTTGAATGTCAAACAAGTTTCAAGAATATTGGAACAGTTTAGTAATGCGTTCAGTCACAGATAATTTAATCAGATCATAGATTTAATTAAATGGTATTCATCACTCTTTTAATGTTAATGCTATCACCACTAATTATGTCAAATAGTGGATTGAAGTAACCTTCTGACTGCTGCTAGAGACAAAACAAAAGTTTTGTAACTTCATCCTCAGCAAGACTGGCTTCCAGTATCAGCCTGAGTAAAGGAAATGGCAGTGTTCAGGGCACAGTAAGAGCAAGACCATGGCCTGAAGAAAGTAGAGACAGAAAAATTATTGCTACAGCTATTGTGGCATGTCTAATTTCTAAAGACAAAGGCTTGGATTTATTTGTTTAAACATGGACATCCAGTACAGAGCACTGTCCTGCAGATGCCTGCACAGAGCTGGCAGGTGCTGGAGACCTGTGTCTTCAGAAGCAGCCATTGCAGGCTGCAGCACCGAGAATGACATGACTCCTCTATGTTTGTCAAAACATCACCAGAGAAAGGGATCTAGCTAGCTCTTATATTTGATTTCTGCAGAGTAGGTAGATATCTAACATCTCTGTCTGTCACATATGTGAACTACTTTAGGTATTCAGATGACCAGATTTAGGTGTCCCAGGTTAGGATGAATAGCTCCCTAAGTCCCTTTGGCTAGGCTGAACAGGCGCCGGATTAGTCACCTATTGTAATGTTAAGTGGTCTGCAGTATCTGAGAGATCTCTACATGGGGCTGACATTCATGACATTTAAAAATAGATCCATAATTCTGGAGCAGCAGCTGGTGTCTAAATGCCATGTTCTACAGCACATATAATGCCACTACATACCTATGTTTATAAAGCTGAAACCTAAACGTAGATCTCCTCTGACTGCAAGGAAGCTGAGACACCTATAATCAGCATCTGCATGGTAGTCACCTAAATGTAGGTAAGTTCTAAGATTAGGTGATTCCACCCTTAGAGTTTCATTTGGTTGCCCATATGTATCTTTGGAAATGCACAGGACCACATGATTAAACTCCAAGGTGTCAGCAAGTGAATTAACTGATATTTTTCTTATTTTTCCACTGAGAGAAAAAAGCCTGGCTCCACTTGCACCATTTCTATTAATTTCAAAGGTGCTTAAAGATACTTTAAATTTATTTAATGAAAGAAGGGCTATCTTTTAGAAGTGTATATTAAGTGCTGAAAAATGAAGAAAGGATTTTCATGTGAATACTCAACTTCTACTACCATCAGTGGAAGTTACTACTGATTTTGAAAATTTCAGTAGTCCTTCTCTGCATCCTTAGATACAGAAAAAAAGTCAACAGATCAAACTCCTTCGCAATTATACACAGAAAAAAACCCATATTGTGTTATAAAATGTCAATAGCTTAAGGTAGAACCTGTCCCAAAATGTTGCAAATGCTGCAGTTTACCATCTTTTCTTTTGTTGTTTGTTTTTTTTATCTAGGCTAGAGGAAAAGATGTCTAGAATATATTAGATGAACTAATAATCCAAATCCTTAAGAAGTAGGCACCCTTCAGAAAAACCTTTCCCGACTTTCCATCCACCAATTCATTCGTATGAATCTGTGTTTAGTGCTTAACATTGTGCATTTGTTAAACACACCCCTGCCTGGTTGAAGCCCTGTATGCCAAGTTAAAGCTCCAGAGACACTTTTTTATCTCTGAATTGTATGTGGATCCATAATGGAAGCCCCAGACTCCATACAGCCCTAAATGTAATACCATGAACCTGATGTCCTTATAAGTCAGCAGTATTTCTAAACTTTTACAAAGGGCAAACATCACACTCAAATTACTGGAATAGTTTGTATTTTCTTGCTTGACTATAATGTTAGATGTATACATTATTTATTAATGGAGGATGGATTTTTCTTTTGATTAAATGCTACTGTTACTTTAACAAACAGATATGAGATCCCTAAGCTCTTGGTGTGCAGGGAATTTTGTCCACGCATGCCATGCCAATGGATTGTCAGTAATGGAAAGTGACAGAGAGTGGAGGGGAAGGGGCTTTGCTGAAATACCCTTACTTTCATGGTAATCTACCAACTACAAATGCTTATCTCAAAGGACTGCACCTTGCTCTAATTGCTACATTTTGTCTGAAATGATAAAACATTGTTCTCCTTGCCAAAGCTGTTGAGAATAAGGTCCAATGTTTTAATGTTATAAACCCCCCTAACAATATATTTAAATTTAGAATTCGGTAATAGAGAAATTTGGCTTTGAATAAATAATCTAATAGCATTGTAGTGTATTATCAGATCTTTGATATTCTCCCAATGGATGAGCTAACTGGGGGATATCTACTATTGTAGCCAGATTGTTGTAAGATAACAGGAATAGGAAAGCAAATAAACTAAAGAAACCCCAAGAGAGAGCCCTGTCCATTCTATTTCATTCTATTCCATAATGACATTACAGTAACTTACTTTTTACTTCTGAGCTATGCACCTGAGTGGTCTCGGTATTGATGACGGTTTTCCAGCTGTGGCTTCACTGGGACACATTGCAATACCTGGAAATTGTGAAGAGAGCCCAGACGTTGCACTAGGGATGTGATTCTTCTCACATGATTTCAGTCATCTAAACACCAACTGTCAAAGTTTTCTCTATAGCCACTGAAGATAGGTAACTAGAGAAAGTGAACGATCTGCTAAATGCTTTACTCTCTATTAATTGAATTGTGGTCTTTCTGCTCTATACCAGTTAAAGCTTATATGACTAGATGGCTAACTTCTAAATGGCTAAAATTTACAGAAATTAATTACAACCTCAGCATCTACTGACTGTATATGAAAGTATCAAGTTCATTTCATTTAAAAAATGCACTTCAAAGCATAATTCCAGTATAATTTTTTTCATAAATGTACTACTTCCTAATTATGATTTTTTAATATTCAAGGTATATTTAATAATTTAATAGCACAAGTCTTCATTCAGTTGCAATATTGAGTCACGACCTTTCACAAAAGTATGAAATGCTTTGCAGCCAGGTAACTGGGTAACCAACAAATTTGTTTTCTACAAAGAAGTTTAGTCCAAATAACTATTGACTTTCTGTGATGGGTTAGCAGAAGATCTCCTTTTTAGGAGAATTTGCTTTAACTATCCTATTGTATTCCCTGCCATGTGACATCAGCTGCATCTCCATTCTTTCATTGGTTAAAAGTTTTCGCAGGTCTGTTCGATTTTCGCGCCCTTTCTGCTTTAAAAAGCCGCACCCGTATTAAGTCAGTCTTTAGGCACTCTCTGCCACCCCTTGGACCACCGTTGCTTGTGCCGTGCCAGTTGCCCTGCACCGCTGCAGAGCCGCGCTTTCTCTGGAGCCATTGCAGCTTGTTGGGACCTGATTCCGTCCCTGCCAGCCCGAGCCGTGCCAGGGACTGCTGCTGAGCTGCCACGCTCCAAAGCCGCCGTGCGCTGCGAGCACAGCCGGAGCACCGACCGAGCTGGGTCCGGACTGCCCACGTGCCTGAGAGCAGTTTGCTTTTGCTTTCACCTCAATCCACAATAGAGACTGGTAGGATTGTGCCGATTCTACTCTATCTCGCGGGGTCGGGAATATTGTAATTGCGCGGGTTCCTGTGTTCCAGTCACGTGGCAGAACCACATGCCCGCCGCCATCTCGGATCACTGCCGCAGGATCGGGTTTCGCTGTTGTTACCGACCGCGGGTTAACCCTCGCTTTCCCAAAACCCTCAATATCTCACTAGTTTTCTTGTGTATTTAATATATCCCTGTTTATGGTGTTATTAAACCTTGTTTCAGTTTCCCAAAACATTTAGAGGTCTCACTACTTCTTTTCTCCCTTCCCCTATCTCTGGTAGGATAGAGAAGGATATTATCGTCATCGGACCTTGGCTCAGCCTTGGCCAAACCGGTGACACTTTCGTATATGAGCCTGACGAGCAGCTCTCCTGCAAAATGAGAGCATTCCTGTTAGTCACCTGAACTAAAAAGTTCTGTCTATGTCTAATATGTAATATGCAGATTCAGAACTATGAAAGGACACAACAAAGATGGATGGCAGCATCCTCACCACTAGAGCAGGAAGGATTATTATCATCACCAAGTTGTTATCAAGAGGATACAAATAACAGGGTATCAGACAATGACATTCATGACTGAAATTCTGAATATTCTGCAGTAGAATAAATGACATCTTTGGTTATGTGAGGGTGATAGCAGTCGCTGCCCTCACAGCAAGACTATTTGCATATAAAAAGTTACATGGAAACTCGCAGATAAAAGATTCAACAAAGGAGCATATTTGTTGTAAGATGAAAGTCAAAGTTGGAGTATAGCAAAAATACTAGTGATAACAAAAGAGAGTTTACTGTGTAACCAGTCAAATTCTTGATTTGTCACAGGTAATCTAGGTCTGACAGCACAGTTGAAAGCAGCCAAAGCTAAGCAAGAGGGTTCCAAGTATCAGATGTCAGAAATACATGTTTTTCTTAACCCTTAGAACTGCATCAGAATTCAATAAATAAACCCATTCCAGTCACACAGGAGAAGGAGAAGACTTAAAATTATCAGTCAGGTACAAAACATATTAAAGTCCTTCCAATAATATTTAACTAATGAATGCACACAAGAATAAATAAAGTCCACATGGAAGCAAAATAAAAATTTCTGGACATGCCTGCATGTGGACTTCATACCTAATTCTCTGTATTGTTTTCCTGTTCTGATTTTCTGAGGTTTTGATGTCTCCAGCTTGTGTATTACAAGGAATGCACAGGTATCGTTCTGGGAATAGCTCACTCCCTTCCCGCCAGCTCAAAAACAGACCCACCACGGGACAGAGTTCAGCTTGTCAGCTGGTGCCTCTGGGAAACTGTATTTAAGAAAGGGGAAAATGCTGCACAACAGTGGTGAGAGACAGGAGTGAATTAAAAAAAGTGTCAGAAAAAAATTGTGCAAACACCAAGGTCAGAGAAGGAGGAATGGGAGGAGTTATTCCAAGAGCCAGAGCAGACCTTCTGCAGGCCTGCAGTCTGTGAAGAAGACCATGGTGAGGCAGGTTGCCCTTCTGGAGATCGTGGAGGACCATGCCAGATCAAATATCCACACTAAAGTCCATGGAAGACCCCACACCAGAGCAGGTCTGAAGGATCTGTGGCCTGTGGAGTTGAGTTCATGCTGGAGTACCTCTTGAAGGACTGTAGCCTACGTGAAGCACCCACATTAGAGTAGGGGAAAAGTGTGAGGAGGGAGGAGTGGCAGAAAGAAACTGCTGTAGACTCATTGCAATCCCCATTCCCCATCCCCATGCACTGCCTGGGGAAGAGGAAAAGAGTAGAGCACTTGGGAATGAAAGAGTGAAGTTGAGCTGGGGAGGGTGGGTGAGGGTTGGTGGTATTATTTTAATTTTGTTTTAGTTTCTCACTATCCAAATCTGGTTTATTTGGCAACAAATTAAATTAATTTTCTGCAAGTCAAGTCTGCTTTGGCCATAATGGTAATTGGTAAGTGATTTCCCTGTCTATCTTCACCCATGAGCTTTTTCTTGTTCAAGAGAGAAAAAGAGAGGGTGGTTGGCTGGGGGACTGGCAACCAGCTAAGGTCAACCCATAACAAGAATCTTAAAAAAATAATCACTGTTTCAGGACTCTAGGTCTCATGGATAAGCACACAACAGATAAGCACACATCTTCTAAAAACATCAGTGTCATTTGCTGTTTCATATGATGTCCATATCTGATATTTCTGATCCCGGTCTGTTGACTATGCAGTTCAGAACCTGTAAGTAAAGAAGGGAAGTGAGGAATATATGTAACAAGGAAGGGACTATAAATATGATGCATGGGTTTTTTTTATCAAAATGAGAGTTTATATTAAAATAAGTCACAGAAATTTAGAGGGAGAATTCCTTCTCCCTAGCTTTAGATGCCTATACTGTGGATGTCTACGTCTAATACAGCGTAAGCTACATGGTCAGTGAAGAAAAATGAGGAATTTTTGAATGCAGATATACATGGGCTAGAGGTATATCTTCATTATAAAAAAGCCCATATCTAGTATCTAACTGGCACTTCAGGTGCCTCTGTAGTCCTCAGTCCCCACAAGCGGTCCTCACAAGTCCTTCCTGACTGTGAAGAAGGACTTGTGAGACTGTGTGAGCATTGAAGGAGCATTCAGCAACGTATGTAAAGCACACCTAAGTCTTGACAGCACTAAGTTGTTTGGAGCTTTGCTGTGTCTCATGAGTTATCTCTGATTTCCTCTCTATCCTGCCTGTCGGACCTGGTCACACACCTTTCCCTAAGTGCAACCAACAGATTACACTTGATATAGGAAAAACCCAGTGATAACCACATTGAGACTGGTGGTTTATAACCCAGCTTCATGGCACTGAGGTCATTGTCTTATTGGGTGTAATCATGTAGTCTTTTTCTTTCCCTCCACTTATCTCAGTTTTTCATTTTAAAGGACAGAACTGTTTTAAACAATCAGCTCTAAAATGGACTTTAACTATGAATACTAAATGGATGGAGGATTCTCCCCTCAGGCCTGATATGAGACTCTTCCTTTCTCATTTTACTGCTTTCTGTGTTTCACTGACTTCCCAGTATTGTACAGAGAACCTGCGCAAACAGCTCTTGCTTTTGAATTCAAAAGATGCTGAGAGCTATAGCTAGGTTGGGGGATTTTACTCTTGGAGCCAGGTCTTTCCCATAGCTCACTATCTCTCACAACTTTTTGTGCAGCCATGTGGAAAACCAGATTAAGTGTTGAACACAATTCTCCCTGTCAAAGCAACTGGTAATTTATTTGTAAGGCTACAAAGAGCAAGGGAAATGCTGCTCAAGCCAGTGTGGACATCCATTAACAAGGAAGCATTTTTATAGTCAAGACTAAGACATTGAGAAAAGTTCTGCGATTTAATGATTTAATATAGAGTCACATGTCTTTGCTAAGTTTCAATTCTCAGGAAGTGATTAAAAAAAAAACTCTATCAAAGTAGTTCTACAGGATATTTTCTCCAGTCTTTGCCAGCTTAGGATATTGCCAAAGCCAGCAAATGCTGTATTTGTCCTGGGGTACAGGTCAACAGTACAGCTGAGCCTACTGTACAGGTAACCTTGCCCCTGCTTTTTAGCTAGCTCTTATTTCTTCCTGTGCTTCCAGTTGGGATGTCTCTGGCCCTTGCTAAACTCCAGTGCTCACTGAAGTAATCTAGAAGAAATCCTCTTTTTTTCTTTTCTTTTCTTTTCTTTTCTTTTTTTTCTTTTCTTTTTTTCTTTTCTTTTTGTTTTGCTGCTGCTGGAGGTTTTGGACAGGTCAGGACTAGTATTTTTTTTTTTTTTTTTTTTTTTTTTTTTTTTTTTTTTTGAGAGGGTGGGAAAGACTAGGCAAATGGACTGTCTTTGGGCTTAAAGAGATGGATCAGTTCAGTAAGGGCTCCGATAAAATACTAGAACTTACACAATGGAAAACACTTCATGAGTAGTGAAGGCAAGCATGTGAAAGAGGGCTCGGCTATATTTTCAAGCTGTACTTCAGCTTCTATTTCACTTCTCAGCTACATGTATAAAGGTAGTGAGCTTTACGGTTCCCCTAAGGACAACTTATGGTCTGAGAATGATAGAGTTAGGCTCCGCTTACTTGTGATAAATCTTCAGGAGTTACAGGACTACATGTTTTTTATGCCAACAGCATTTGAAACCAGCCTTCTTAGTCAGTAAATCAGTTGTTTTGTTTGAGGAAATAAATAGTTGAAGTCACCTTGAAGCTAGTTAGGGGCCATTCACATCCCCGATAATCTGTGAAGAGTCCCTTTTCTCTGTCTTACTTTTTTTTTTTTTTTGTGCTATATATGCCTAAATTGTGCATAGTTTTTCGACCTGTATGAGAGTTGTCTGACCTAACTTTAGGTGTATGTGACCTAGTCACCCTCCTCTGCACTTTCAGTCAGAGAAAAAGTAATTTTTGAGGCAATATCAGCCAATTATCTGAACTATATCAGGGAGGGCCTCTTTGTTGCTCACAGTGGAAGTGCAGTAACAAGTTTAGACATAGCTTTTATAGACATCTATCTGCCTTTGTCATGCAAAGACGGGATAAGCACTAAGGCAAGTATGTGGTGCACTCACACAGAAGCAAGCAGCGTGGTGCAGTCTGTGAAGATCTGTAGAGTGGAACCCTTGTTGAACTACACAAATTTTGCGGGTTTTACACTGCATTAGTTCCAGTCCAACCCCCTGCACTGTGTAAGGGCTGCTTTCCAACGTGCCCTGATTACTGGCTGGGAGTTCTGTGATGGGGCCTCTTTGTGAGACCCTGCCCTCCCATCTCCCTGGGGAGCTCCTGCAGCTCCCAGCCCCAGGGTGCCATATTTTAGCAATGATTGTGCAGCAGCAATTGCTTCACGTTGATCAAACCACATCAAAGCTGAATCTAGTTTGAATGTTGAGTCCATTTGGTGATGAGAACCAGAGCATGGTAAGCTGAGCTGACCTGGAAAACCATTTCAAAAGCAGCCTTTTGATCCAAAACAAAAGGCTAACAGACATAGCATGTGCTTTCAAATGTCTTCAGATAACCAAGGAAATTCATTCATTTAAAAATATATAGCATTGAATGTGATTTGGGGACTCTACCCTGATTTACTCTGCTATATACTCATTTTTTTAGCCCATGGTATGAGGGACCATAAGGAAGGCAGAAACTGAGATACGGATCCAGATATCAACAAACAAGATAATTTCACTAAGGTTTACACTAGTATCTGATCACTTCTTTTTTGTAGGATATGCTTTCTTCCTCTTGAGTACTATCATTGTTACCGCAGGTATCCTCTATTTGGTCCTGATGTCCTTGTCAGACATTTGTACGTGTATGAGAACTGGGTCATCTCATCATTACAGGGTCATCTCAACGGTTACTAAAACATACTGGACTACGGCGAAGTCCCAGGGAAGATGTACATATGTATACATACACACATACACACACACCCAGGAAGATAGATATATATAGAGAGAGACTCCTTAAAACCAGACTGCTTTTTAAGCAACCTGTGATTTCCACAGCTGTCCCAAAGTATCTGGAAACACAGTGACAGCACAGTTATTCTCCAGTGTTTTTAGTAACCTGTTTCCCTTAAGTAACTGATTTTTTCCTTGGTCTTCTGCGTGGCTGCTTATGATAGGTTTCATTGTATACAATAATTTTCTAACTACAGGCATTCTCTGTGTGAAGAAATTTGTATCAGTGACACATGGTACCAAGGAACTCACAAACAACAAGAAGCAAATCCAAGCTCAAAATACAAATAGGATACTTGTCCAAATAAATAAATAATGGATCAACGTGTCATAAATTCATTGACGAGGCTGTGGAATTTGAGGATAGTTGAACAGCAGTAGAAGAGAGGATTTTAACATGACACTAAAGCAATTTCTTCTCTGTGTATTCTTGTTAAAGTCTTGATTATTCAAGCATTCACTCTTTTTAAAAGATATAGGATACTTGATTATTTTTATAATCCTAAACTTGATTCTGATTTTCTTTGGAGTTTCCCTGCATTCTTGATGAGCCTTCAAATATACATTTATGCACCAACCACACAGCATTGACATATCAATGTGGATTGCAACACCAGGTGTTCCAGAATAGATAGGATGGAATTCAGTTGTCTAACCAAAGTCAGTTATACTATCTAAAAAGCCTTATGATATGGTGCTTGCCTTCCAGGACCCACTCAGAGAGATGTCTGTCTCCTTCAGGTCCTCTGTCCTTTCTGTCAGCATCATACAAGATATCTTACTGTGATTAAAATGCCTGCAGAACCAGAGAAATTTGATCTCATTAGCAGTATGATTTCAAGGTCTACATCCAGTGCCTAGACACTAGGGAACAATTCTGTCAACAGAATTTGTTCATGATGGAGAAAATGTTTCAGAGAACAGTTTTCTGTTACTTACTACAGTGTTTTCAAGAAAAGATCATGAGAAAACTAGCAGCATAGAAGTACCTATAAGAATAAAACCTGTTTTCACACCAGTAGGCGGTATCAAGGTCAACCCACCACAGCCACCTGTGTGGATGACAATCTAACAATGTCTATAAAATATCACAATATACCACTGTTAGATTGTCACCCTGCAGGTGACTGTAGGAGGGTGACCTTGGCTGGCTGCCAGATGCCTACCCAGCTGCTCTCACACTTACTGTCCTCAACAGGATAAGTGAAGAAAATATGATGGAAAACCTCATGAGTCAAGAAAAAGACAGGGACATCAACTGACCAAGTAGCACATGGGTGAAAGAGACTTGGGGAAAAATAATTTAATTTATTGCTAATTAAAAATAGAGTTGGGTGATGAGAAACAGACAAAAACTAAACCACCTTCCACCCATCCTCAGTGGTGCAGGGGATTAGGGAATGGGGACTGTGGTCAGTCCATAAACAGTTGTTCTCTGCTCTTTCTTCCTCCTCATACTTTCCCCCTGCTCCTGCATGGCCTCTCCACAGCTGCAGCTTCCTTCAGAAACATCTACCTGCTCCAGTGTTGGGTCCTCCACATGCTGCACTGTGGATACCTGCTTCACCATGGTAGGCAGCCTTCACTCTGGCTGCAGAGGAATCTGCTCTGGCGTCCAGAGCACTTCCTCCTCTCCTTCTGCTCTCACCCTGGTGTCTGTAGGTCTGTTTTTCACACTTCTTTTTACTCACTCCTCTCTTAACCATTTCTTTTCCCTTTCTTAAACCTCTTTTCCTTGAGACACTACCATCTTGGCAGAGAGGCTCAGCTGTGCCCTGCAGTGGGTCCTTTGGAGCTGGCCTGAATGGCTGTGCCCAGCATGGGGCAGCCCTGGCCTCTCCTTAGAGAGGCCATACCCTGCAGCCCCTGCTACCAGCACCTGGACACCTGCACCCTATACAGTGACAATAACTTTGTTGTCAATTGCTTTGTCAATTAAAGAGGTTATATTCTAGGCTGAGTTACATTTGTGCTAATAGCAAACTCATGATCTTTCTGACACTGAATATTCATTTTTAAATGCGAATTGCATTGCAAGAACTGAAGCTAAACTCAGGGATTTTTAGGGATTATCTACCTAAGAAAGTGGTCTTGTTTTCTTACATCACATTATATGTTACCTGCAGCAGAAAGTGCATAAATAGATAAGGTGTCATTATACAGCTGCCTTCATGTGTCGTCATGTGGTATATGCTCATAACAGATCTAAATTATATATGAAAAATTGTAAAATGCACGCTGAATAGGGTCTTGCATTGTCTGTGATTGAAAGGGCAGGCTAGTGCACAAATGCATACCCCGTCCAGCTGAGTACATGCAGATCTGGCAAAGCAAAAGAAGCCTGCCAGTAACCCGACTAAACAAAACCTCATCCCATAACACAGCTTTTGTACTACACCACAGATAGGTTGCAAAAGCTTGCTCCTCGCATTGCAAGTACCCAGTGAGCTGTACAGGCTTCCTCCAGGCACTGCAAGCAAACTCCAACAGTTTGCTGGCTGGATACTTCACTCTATTCAGATTGCTGCTTTTCCCCATACAAACTGAAATGAACAGTAACATCTCTTCCAGTCTGTCCTCTGCAATTGCTGTTTAAGAGCTAATGAGCATATTCAGACCATCATTACGGTCTAAGCTAGTACCACAAATACAATTCATTGCTATTGCAGTAACGGGAACAAAGTGACCAGCTTTTAACAGATAATATTGCTTTGATAAATGAGAAAATGTCTGGCTGCTTCTTAGAAGTACTTAAAGTTTCACAAGACCTGTGTTCAGCTGCTCAAAAATGGAGTTGGAGAGTTTGACTGCAAAATGCATTGAAAATAATGGAGGTTAGGTTGCCCATGGGAAGATAATTTTCAAAGGAACATTTTGTTAGGCTGTGGAACATAAGGTCTCTGTTAACAAGCATAAAATATATTTTTTCACTCTGCAGCTACTAGTTCCAATACCTGAACTATAACTGATATCTCAGTTGAGAGTAGGTAACATTTGGTTGTGTAAGTAAGTTACAAAAAACTACTTATTCTTCTATGAGAATAATAGCAGCTGGAAGACATCCATTGTTAAAAATCTTCAGATCCTGATAGGAGCTGATTTGCTAGAAGCTATTTTTTGAAAGCTAGGGAATTTGGAATCAAAATAAACAGGTTATATAGCATTGGTTTTTTGCTTGGCATGTTGCATAATGTAATGCTTATGAGACCTTGAAGCATGAAACAGAGTACCAAATAACAAAAAATACCAATATGGAGCTAGAAGATTGAAAGTTTGGAAAGCATTGATGACACAGAGTGTTGTACAGCCCCCATTACTTCCAGCACCTTTCTGGAAGGCTAAATTAATTTGGATTGTTTACTAATGCAGTTTCTAGAGCAGCCTGAAGGCCAGCTGTGTTGGCACAAGAGAAATGAGCTGTCACATGCTGGCAGAGGAGGTGGGAAGCTTTGCCAGTGACATGAGTCAGGGTCAGTTCCTTCATTATGCACGAAAGTAGAGTACTGTAAAATCATGACCTAAGTCAGACTTTCTGAGATAAAGTGACAGCCTTGTGGAGGGTGAACCTGTGCATGATGTAAGTTATGGGAAATCTGTTCCTGATAGAGCTCTGAGAAGGTGCTGCAGTGAAGTCATTAAAAACTTGTCCCCAGGATTCCTAATCATCTAGCTTGTTCTTGCTTCACATTTTGTCTTTTCCTCATTCTGTCCCTTCACATTTTCAGTTACACTGGTGTATTATGAAGCTAATGAGCTATCTGGGTGATATTACAGAAATTTAAGAAGAAGATAGCACAGCAAACAAATTCCATACAATCCTGTGAAAGAAGAAAAACAAGAGTTTTAGGGTAGGCCAAAAGCTGGCAAATAGAAAAAATGGTAATTTGTTTTAACTATGTTCTGTGTCAGGAATAAATGCATTCTGACATACTCAGAGTTGACTTAGATATTGAACATTAACTGGCTGAGGTTCCTGCTACCCAAGCGTATTCCTTCTTGCTGAAAAAATCCCTAGAAGTGATTTTTAAAAGTGTGCGTCACATCAGATTGCATGGAGCCATTTGGAGTTGAACCTCTCATCCTGTGACCTCACATCACTTCCCGTGCAGTTTAGTTTGCAAAAGTCTAGTAGCAGGCAATACACTCCTGTTCACAGCACGAGGGGAAGCAGGTCAGAAAGGTGGGGTAGGCAAAAGGCTATAAGTAACTCAAATTGCTCTGTGGGTTCAGACACTTCTTGTCCAAAGCTCTAACCTGGCTGCTCGGTGATTGCTTTTCAGTGATTTTGTACTATTTTATAAACTCCTTGGGGAGAACACTGATATGACAGTGTCAGATTTGCTGCCTTTTATCAGGATCCTCTCCAATTTCAGAAAGTGGGTTGGGGAGAGTAGACAAGATAACCCTCTAAAAGCAGCACAGCCTGGATTTCTCAGTGTGCCCCATGTACTGGGGACACAGGGTTCCCTGTTCCCAAATGCGCAGTTGAATGCTGTAAAAGGCAGCTAATATTCCTGTCTTTTGAAAACAACACTTGTAAGTGCTTTGTGGTTCAGATGAAATTGTAGCTTTAGGCCATTGGTTTAAGTCCAAGTTGACATTTCCAGCTCATTGAGTCCCTGGTGGATAGACGTCCACCATACAATACCACTATATATAATCTTGTGAACTCAACAGTCAGTGAATTAGAGGGACCTAAAACTGATGCTGACACAGAATAAACTACCTGGAACGGTATAGAAGAGTCTGAGAATGTGATGGGTCAGAGGAGAAAGAGGGACAGAGAGCTGAAAATTCTTACTTGGTTACCAGCTATTACTTTTACCCTAAATCAACCTTCTTTTTCAAGCTTCTTAGTCACACTTTTGAAATAGAGGAAAATTAAGAGAGAAACAGCTGCTATTTTACAGTTTTTAAGGAAGGTCTGACTTTGGACCAAAACATGAGAACAGTGTTTAGAGAATATAATAGGAACATCAATGAGAAATTCTTCATGCATTTGTTAAATTAGAAGGAGTCTTTCGATACAGAAACTCATATGATTTTTTGTTTACACACTGAAGAAGGCAGCACGGGGCAAAATAAATCTGTTGCTATTAAAAATAAAACATGACCACATTTATTCCTCCTTTTAAAGTGAAAACACACAGAATCAGAGGTAGGACTGCTATACAGACATCCATTTACAGATACAGACTCACCTAAATATGGTATCATTTTGCTTCTAAAAACAGAGCACATTCAAATATTGAAGAAACACCCCCAACACCACAGAATAAGCTCCCAAGCTTAGCTCTTACATGTAAAACTGGAGTTATTGCCAATGATTTGTCCATGTTAACAAGCAGAACAAACAAGTGCTGTGAGAGCTAAGGATTTAAAATGTAGTGAAACAGTTTTCCAGTACAGTTCAAATTTAAATATTTTTATTCTTTATTTTCATGTAACAGCTTTTCAGGTGAGAGTGATTATTCTTAAGTCTATCATCTTAATATCATTCCTTACTTTGATGGAGCTACTTGTGTGAGTAAGAATATTCAGTCTTGAGAGGTTTGTGGAAATGAATGTTTTAGAACTTGGATCTGTCCTGAAAAAAGGACAAGAGTCAGGAAGAATTAGTAGAGCCCTCCAGTAGTTATAGTAGTTATATACAGGTCTAGTTGTAGTCTATATACTTCACAGACAGTGAAGTAGGAAACACAGAGGAAAGATACTTAGGAAGAGGATATACTATTTATTAAGAGATAAAATAATTGTCAGAAGTTTAAAAAACCCCAGACTATGTATTCTGTACTTGCTCAGGCACAAGAATTTACAGCTTAAGGAGAATGGTTTACAGAAGAGGTTAGGTTAGGCAGAAAACCTCAGAATTTTTAAACCAGGAGAAAGACAATTTCTAAGCAAGAAAATATTTAAAGTAGCATCCAAAAAAACCTTCACGATAACCAAGAGAGGGAAAATTTCTAGCTTTAAATTTCTATCAGAGTCAAACTATCGGATATCTAGTCTATAACAACCTGAAATTTAGACAATCTTGGTTTATGGGATAGAAAGAGAGCAGTAGTTATGAGGGGTAATAAATTCAGTTATCTGTACTTTTGAAACCCATTTTTTCATGAATTGTCTTCTTCACCGTATGTTCAAATAGTGTTAGATCATCCTTGATCTGAAGAATGCCTTTCAGTCTCCTGATAACAAGGGAATCAATTAAGAAGAATGGAGAAGGAAGGGTCCCCGATGGTTTTTTTCATTCTCTTCTTAGGTCACATTCAGATGTTTGCAAAGGAAGAAGTGATCTGAAAGAAGGAGGAGCAAAATATCTCACTTTTTTTTTTCCCATTAAATCCTTTAGAGGGTGAATTTATAACCAATAAACTCAGGTTTCTATCAACATCCTGAAAACCCCACACTTTGAATAAAACGAACAGTTGCTTGCACTCACCAAAGGATTATCTCATTTACATTTTCAAAAGGGATTACAGTGCCTTTAAAGGACAAGCATCTTTTGGGCTAATTAATTTTCTCAGACTAACTTGCAATGTATAGTGAGCACTTGATTAAATATTAATACAGGGTACGGGGTCACACTTTTTGCGATATTCTAAATCTGTTATTGTATTGTCAGTGGGTTAAAAATCTAAGCATGTGCACAAATGGGTTTTTTTGTGTGTATATATTTATGTGTTGTGGAAGAATAGAGAAAATGAAGAGGACTAACAGACATTTGCAAAATCTGGCTCCTGCTGGGGAGTACAGGGAAGTTTGCAAGCAGTGAGCAGAATGCCACGCATTTATTCTCCAATGGTAGCGTGATTTGGTTTTAGAATCCAGCAATTTCTGAACATTATGCATAGATAAATGCATAGATATATGATATTTAGTGTACGCTTTTCACATAAACATTCAAAAAACATCAGGCTGAAGAGTGTGGTACATTAGATCAAGGAAAAGCCCCACACTACCCCCTAGTGATCAAAGTTTGGTGACCTCCAAATAACAGAAAACACAATAAGTGGACTTCAGATCACAAGAACAAAAAAATGCCCAGGAGCAATGCAAGTCACTGCTGGTGTTCTTTACTTAGGATCCTTTTTATGATAGAAGAATAAAGCAATGGGCTGTCGAAAGGCTGCAACTTCCAATTCCTTGGTCTGAAGCCTCAGTCTTAGTAACCAAACAAATATAAAAATGTATATATTCAGGAGAAAAAACCCAAAACCTCTGGGAGATATCTCATGTGTTAGGATTTGTAAAAATAAAATAAAAGAAAGCAGAAGGTTTTATCGTTGCCAAAAGATGGGTTTTTTTCAGTTTTGTGAGCTATTTGCGTTGTTCAAATGTACTGATTTATCAGACACCATACATAAATGTATTTCTTAGCTTTACATAAGCTTGAAATTATATATACCAAAACCCAGTCCTATATGGGTATACATAGTAAAACTGAAAGTAAGTAAATACTGATTTATGGATCTGAGAATAGAATCTAAATCTTAAAGGAAAAAGGAATCATCACCAAGTGATTCAGTGTAGAGATTTTTGCCATGTTTCACTAAAGCAATTAAGATACTACAAGGGTCAGGACACGTTCTAAATGAAATCAGTGGAGCAATCCATGTTTTTAAAGTTGAAAAACAACTGAATTAGGGCTTTCTGGTCAAATAATGATGTATCAAGGTAAAATGAAATGTTTCTGTTTTCATTTTGTCTTGCCGTTTTTTCTTCAAGTGATAAAGCAGTCACTTCTTTTGGATTCTCTAACCAGCAAGAAATCACAAACTTATTTGCAGAGGTTCCCTGGGACTGTTTTTGCTTTTGCTGGCATATTTTATGCCCTATCCACAGGTGTTTAATCTGCACAGGGTGCTCTCTCTTATACATCATTACCTAAAATCAAAGCCCTACAAAATGAAGGTCCTTTAGTATGTTTTCAGAAGAGATATTATGTATCCTCATCAAATTGTAATATGGTTAATTGCAGTTGATCCATCATATTCTAAATTATTACATTAAATTTAGTAGGACAGTAACTCAGAACCTCTCAAGTCAAAACATGAAATCCCATCTATAAGCTATATTTCTCTCTCCTTCCCAGAGGATGCCCCTTAAGGTCATCTTTTTTACTCTTTATTTTCCTTTAGCAAGTTCTACTGAGCGCGCATCCTCTTTTCTTTTGTTGCAGTTGTGGGAAAGCAGCTGACAACTTCATAATATGTAAGAAAGGGAGATAACGAAATAGCTGGCAGCTCTTAGATTAGAATCATCAGGGCCATGGGACACTCTAAATCTGATATTCTATTTCATGATAGGCCACCAGTGTAAGACAGGCCATGCAGGAAGCAGTCAACATTATGATGGAAAACATCCAGAGGAAAAGAAAGCTAACAGGAGGGGAAAGAAGTGAAACAAAACCAGGCATTTAGGATTTCTTAGAGCAGATGCATTTCTCATTGAGATAGAGCAATATTATATTAACAGGAGAGCACTAGCTGAGGCAAGCAGCAAAATCAAGATAATAAGAAAGAGCAGAGGGATGAAAAGGAAAATCCACCTTATCCAAAAGGAGAAAAGACTAAATAAAAATAAAATGCAGGATTGCATCGCACACTGAAATCATCTTGGTGCAGTCTCAGATCCACAAAAAAACATCCAAAATCATGGTAGGTGTAAATACAGTTTAAACAAACAAACAAAAAACCAGAACAACAACAAAGCCAAATATAAATATAATTCCAAGAAAAAAAAAAAAAAGATACTTGAAGAAGCATCTATTATAGTCCCCACAGTCTAAAGGCTTTTCCAGAGGTGCATACTAACAAACACCATCTACTATATACTATCAAATTAAAGTTTGATTATTTATTATGGATTCACATGAAACAATAATGAGAAAACTTATTCTGGTCCTGAACCTGTATTGCAAAGGTAATTTTTGGATCCTGTTTCAAGCACTATTATTGGGAAAAAGAGAATAAAGGATTGATCAGTGGCTCTAAGGCCAAGTGGCACAGGCTGGATCACATACAAACTATTTAGGGCCACCTCTTTGTAGAGAACTTGTTGTGGAGTAAAATAGCTGAAGCAGTCCTCAAAAGAGCTGTGGAATAAGTTGAAAATTAAGCATGTAGGCACTCAGGATTGTAATACTTGACTCCTCTAACTTGCATTGAACTGTGTAGACCTGTCTAGAAGATCTGCAATAAGCTAGTTAAGGTGGTAATAATTTTACCTAAATCAAAACACTTTAAAATGTGGAGGATTTTTTTTTTCCAGGCACCTAGCGCGTATTGATACAGACAATGTAACATGGAGACTGTAGGAGTCCTGATAAATACAAATAGTTGATAGGTTATTACTTCTAAGGCCGATCTACTCAGTTATTAAATTCTTTTTCAATCTGTCATGAAGCTCTGACACAGCATCACAAAATCGAAGGTATTCATACTTGTGCTCACAGGTGCAACTTTAAGAATAAACAAATAGTATATACATTTTAATTATTAATCCTTTTCCTTCACACCTCCCTCGAGATTGATTCGTATCTGTTCCCATCTTCTTATATCTATATTTATTTTGTTTCTTACACACATGTTTAAATTTAATCTGATTGTGTCCTTAGGCCTGTTGTTGATAATTAAACGCACGTATTTTATTCCCTACAGCATGCATTGCAAACTGTGTCTCTAAAAACGAGTCTGAGGCTTCGCCTTGATCTCAGTAAAATTATAGTTCTGTTTCCCTTCTGATTCATTTTGTATTGGGCATGGTTTTAGATTTTCCAGCTGCATAAAGATACATACCTATCCTTAAGTCTAAAGCAATTTCTCTGATTGATGTCAAGTGAGTGTTTGACCTGTAGTTCAAACCTGTTAGCAAAGATGGAAACAGCAATCAAATGCCAATGGTGTCTGGAGCTGCAATTTTAAAAAATTTTTTTCCTTTTTTTTTTTTTTTAATGCTAACATTATTAGTCCCATACCTGCAATGTATCTTAATGGAGCAACCAGAGTTTTAAGTTTTTCAGAAAAAGGGTGTGTGGAAGGAGGGAAGTGACCACCGATGTAGGTGTCTAGTCAAACACCAGAGAAAATTTTTCACTACTATTATGATTTCATAGACTGTCCTAAGCTTTGCAAATTCCAGGCTCAGGGATCTTCTTGATGACAATATGCACACAGATTAATAGGAGACTAAAAACCTCATTTACCCTTTTAAATTGGCACATTGAAGACACCAGAGCTGTTCAAATGAACAAAGTTTCCAAAACAGCTAGGAATTGATGCATTGTGCTTCTATGTTTAAAACCAATTATCATTTTATTTTTCTCCAGCTAATGCCATATTTTCCCATCATGAAAGAAAAGACTGCCTGTTTAAGCCATATTCTTTGGGCCTGAATGGATTTCTACACGGCATATGAATGCCCAGTGAAGGAATTTCTGGATAAACACAGAATTTATTTGAAATAAGTACACCGCTGACCATTGCAGCTTGGGAGAGACTTCAGAAAATGCATATGTACCCAGAAACATATATTTTTCTGATTCTACTAGCTGCAGTAAATGAAAGATAAAACCTCTTTCTATGTACCTTTTTTTTCTTGCATCATTAGATCTTCACAGCTAAACTACAAAGGTATTATGTATAAAAGCATATGGGTCAGTCAGTGAATTACATTACAGGTTGACAATACAGAAAGATAAACAACTTCACTCAGTGTCATCACTAAAGGGAAACATTATCATTCATTCATTTTTTTCCCCTCCCCGTGTCATGCGGTTTTGCTTTTTGATATGCTATGCATCCATGTATACCATCACACCCATTGAGTCTGAGCCCTTACTTGCCAGTTTTTGATCCTGTAAATAGAATCTGCCAGATTCTTTAGGTTGCCCTCTTTTGCTTTTTCCTTCATCTCCTTATTCAATAGATTCTGAAAAAAAGTTCATGAGAAACTCTGAGAAAAGTATTTGTAATTGGCCGCTGCAGAAGACACTGTAATGAGGGGACAGTGGCTTCAAGCAGAGTCTCAGCAGAGTTTAACAATATGCCTTGGTTGTAGGCACCTGAATGCTTTAACACGAGTGACTGCTATATAACCTGAGCATACACCATGACATTCGCATATGCTGCTCTAACCATACCACCTGTACATACTGCTTGCAAGAGTTCATTCCTATGGAGATGTGTAAAGTGTTAACACTCTCAGTGAACCCTGGAGTACCTTCTATGAAGTTCTGTAATGTGCAGGAAGCGGATTGATATGTTTTCTTTCTTGAAAAAGATCCTATAAGGATGAGAAGAACAGTGGCACAGTTAAATGTCATCAGGGTGATACCAGCATCAAAAAGGATGTAAGATTGCTGTTACATTTTCTGCTACTTTTATTAACAAGTAGACATCGTGCTTAGTGACATGGTTTAGTGGTGGACTCGACTGTGCTAGGTTAACAGTTGGACTCCTTGAATTTTGAGGTCTTTTCCAACCTAAATAGTTCTGTCTTAAGATTCTAAACAAGTTAACCAACTTTGAGTGCATGTGCTTTTCTTATGGCACACATCCCAAAGGATGCCAAATAACTGGTATCTCCTTGGTGCAAACCGGTATCAAAAAAGAGCTAAAGGCAAGTGAGCTTAATACTGCAGAAAGCACTATTCAGAAACATGTAATCTTTTTTTCCTAGCAATGTCTCCTGAATATGAATGTCCCTGAAGCATTCACGTTTTTGTCATTATTTGCTTCCTTTAGTGATTTTTTTTTTTATTTAACTGTTTCAAATAGTATTGTACACTAGACACTTCTGGGCTGCTGACATTAATGGCCAAGTTGTCACTCATGAGAGAAATGATGCCACAGAGTCATGGCCCTCATACTGAATATCAGAAATTCTGGATTATCTTTGTATTCAGTCCATGGCTGTTATAATTCAGCATGATTCTGCTGGAGCAAAAGGTGTTACACTGATGTTCACAGATATGCGAAATATGTAGGGTGGGGGGGAGTTTTTTACGAAAAGGGACTGAAACTGCACAAGTTTAAAACATAGCTAAACCCAAGTGACCGAAGTCTTGCTTCTTTTAATCACTCTATGAGCAGCAAATTCTACATGTTTCTACATGTCTACATATTTCCTCATATATTAAGTTTGGATTTCTATAGTTGTAGTGGAATTCTGACAGTAAAATTCCTGCAAATATTTTAGAGATTACATGGGGCACATGAAAAGCCGGGAATTCAAATTCAGTGGTTACTGGTGACTAAACAGCCATTAACCTTTTTATATAGAAAATTTGTGCCAGTACTTGGCATATTCCCTTGGCCACAGTCTTGAAGTGCTTGGATAACAGAATCCTTTTGAAAATATTTCAGCCGTTAGAATTCCTTGATTTTATGATTTCTTGAACATCTTGTGTGCCCAAATTTATGCCACCTCAGCAACAAACACCATGGATCATCTTGAAGGCAAAACTTGAATGCAAACATAAAGCTCCCGTTTGTCCCAGCTGGAGAGAGATAACAGAGATTTCCTTTAAAGATATATTAGTACAAGGGTTTTGAAAGATAAGCCAGGAGCTAACTTCCTTTCCAGCACTAAGCTGCAACACACAGTAGTAACTTAGAGAATAAGAACAATGCTGGACAATGCCTCAGCATAGATGATGTGTTAAAGTTACTAATATTGCATATCACGATTTTACAGGAATTTGAGAGGTAGAGAATATGATTCTGAAATAAGTTTCTGCCTGCCACTTTCCCTCTGCTCCCTGTGATTGCTGTATTTGGGGAAGGTGGTGTGTGTCAGAGGAACTATGGTGAGTGTACCTGATGGTGACTGGAGAAGGCTGCAGTTCTCACACTCAGGGGAGTGCTAGCATGATGATTAGGATTTAGGGCAGAGGTGGTCCTGGAAAGAAACCCTAGGGACAGACAGGTTTTGAGGAAAAGTTTTAATACTGTTGTTGCTGCTACTATTTCCTAGTTTCCAATGAAGACAAATCCCCAGAAAGTAGAAATAAGAGAACTGCTTAGGTCTCGATGTGGAGAGGTTATGGACTCAAGCATTGTGTTACCACCTGCACAGGGACATATTATCAATATGAGGTTGTCTCAAGAGACACACTTATGAATTTTAGTTGCCGTGTATATGTCAGAGCTGAGGAGAGAGCAAAAGCCAGATTTAGATAACTCAGCAGCGGGGTTTTAAGCCATGTCTTTGCCTGTGTTGCTGAAGTTAATTTCAGTGAACAAAACCTTAGGTTATACTTACGCCTTATTTACCCAAACACTGCTGAACTTTGGTGAGTATGAGCTGTGTATGAGCATAACTTCATAAAGATTCTCAGAAGGTTGACCTGTCTGTCAAAAGTGTTCCCGATATTCTCTGCAATTCTCTTCTGTTTTCCTTCTTGTGAAGTGTTCAGAATTAAGATTTCATTTGAGATACGCTGAGAGTTTAAACATTATACTAAAAAGCGTTTATCATAAACCAATATTTAAAGCCAAATTTTACTCTGATTTCTTCCACATGAAGCTACACTGTCTTCATGGCAACAGTGTGAATTTAAAAAGCTCAGCACCAGCTCTCATTCAATTTTAAGAAAAAAAATCCTTAGCATAAACTGCATGTGAACAAATAATGAACACTGTGTATCCAAAGGTATTTCCTTAGTCTAATGTTCCAGTATTTGCAAATTGTTTGCAATACGTATTGTATTTTTGTTCTTTTTGAGAGAGTAAGATAATAGATGTCTCTAATGGTTCATTGCTCTTACTCTCAAAATTCACAGAAACACAGAGTATGCCCCTATGTCTTGATATTTCAGGTTTTGTAAGATGAAAAACACCGAGTGTATTGTGTCAACTGCAAGTGTGTGACCTGCTGTAAGCGTTTTTTAAAAATGGAGATATTTCTTGTTTCTGACTACAGCTCTGTATACCAGACACTGACAAAATATGACAGAGCAACCTAATCACCAACTTTGGTTCTAAGCATTTTTTGCTCTGGAATGCAAGTGACGATTGTGATTCAGCATAGAAGGCAACTGAAAACCATTCAGTACTCTCTTTCATTGAGAAGGAAAATAAATTATTATACACCTTTCTAAATTATACACCTTCTTTCTAACTTTGGCGAGATTAATTTCTACTTTCTCAGTCTTTGTTAAGAAAGAAAAAAAGAAATTTAATGATACTATTCTCATTATACAGCTATCAGTTACATAAAATATCTTTGTTTAGAGGTCTAATAAAATTGGTCATATAAAGAGGAAATGAGATTTTTAATGTAAAATGAAGCTGACAGTGCTCTTCTATTACTATGGTCTTATTAGGGAAAAATTCTCTGACATCTGTTTATCCCCTGCAGCCAACCTTGTATTCAGAATACAGTAATTGATTCACAGCATCCACTAGGGATCTAACTGGCTCACTTTTCCACACCGCACTACACAGGTATCTCTGCAGCTAATTCTCAATGTACATCTACATCGTTATCTCCTGGTGAACTGTGACCCGAAACACTTTGGAGGCCCAGATGAAAGTGCTTCCTCACCCCTCCAGTGCTGGGGGTGCAGGCGTTTCTGCAGCGTGCAATTCACCCAGGACACCCAATCACAACCATCCCCTTTGAAGCCCTGCTCAGCTGGGAGACCATGAATGATTCATGGCTTCTCTACACACACTAAAGGGGGAAGAGCAAAGCTAGTGTGTATTATTCAGGACTGCATCCTCAATAAGCCTCTGTGTTCAGCAAATTGCTACAACATTTTTTGCTTAGTCCTCACCTGTACACAACGTCTCATTCTGTGTACAACCTTCTCATTTTAACAAAGATAGGCTGATTATCTAGGAGGCCACGTTAATTAACATCAATACAAATAAAGAAGTCTAGTGGTAGTGCATAAAACCAGTGTTGAAAGGATTATAAGGAAATTGAGGAAGACCAGATGATCATAATTTGATTGAATAATGCTTGAACTACAAATTTTTTGTTTACCCACTTCCACTACAGTAGCTGTCATCACACAGGCCAATTTGGAACAGAGTTTAGCTTTGGATTTCAGACTCCATACATATCTTGTCTATTTGGTGGAAGGCTATTATCTACAGTTCAATGCTGTAGCAACCAAACGTCACAGCAGCTAGTATTTACAACTAATACCTGTAAAAGAACCTCTGAATTTGTGTGCAACCAGGTAGCAGAGCCAGACATCAGTCCTGGAAGTGTGTCTCCTGGAAACATCTTACAGGAAAGATATCACTTCAGTTGTATCATAGTCCCACTCACAGGAAGATTCGCGGTACAAAAGTAGTAATGGCTCAAATACCACTCTGTTCTTTCACAGACTTCAGTATACTCCTGTGCTGGTGGAATCACAAGACTGCAAACTTCTACCAGCCTTTCTGCAACATTCATACAGACCACCCGGACCTTTCTGAGAAGTTGCTCCTTGAAGTATAATTGAGAGAGTGGAAAAGGCAAAACATAACTCAATTCTCATTATCCTCTGTTCCTCATTGCCAGCATACAGAGGAGTCATTCATGAGATAATGACACAAGAATGACTCTGCCAAGAAAAGTAGAGTATTAAATAAACTGTTTTTTTAACTGCAGTCGTAACTTTCCAACTTCTCAAGATGTTTGTCTTCAGAGATTGCATACCACTGCTCATCATCAGTTTCTCTTAATTTCAAGGACAATAATTATTAGATTAATTAATTAGGTGAATGCAAATCTACAAAAAAACACCTCGATAGGTGATAATCACTGATGCAATGGGATCTCTTGAATTCAGAAGGCGTTGTTGTAAGGCTTGTGATGCACCTATTATTCATAGTTTCATGTCATGTACTTTTGTATTTTCTCATATTTGGTCCTTTGCCATATGTAACTTTTTTTTGGATGAAGGCAAGATTATATTGTTGTGGGTTATATGTGACCCATTAACTTTCAGGTGACCAACTCATTCAGTAAAACGAAAACATTGTGAAATGGCACCACTATTTCCCATCCAAGCCTCTCTGTGGTTGTATCTATTCAAGTGGCGGTCTTCTGATGTGGGAGTGTTACCTTACTATGTATTTAAATTATCAGCTCTGCAGTTACATTGATACAAAAATTAGGAAACACCCCCAAGATTACTTGGAAACCTTTGATTGACATTGTGGAAACACTTTACTAATAGTAGCTCAAGTATCAATGCTAATTAACCATCCTTACAATAAGAGCAGAGGAAAATACTGTCATATACAGCAACAAAGAAACCGTATGATGTTGCTGCCCCTGCCACTCAACACTTCTAGCCTCGTGTATAGAAACGTGATTTCAAAAAGTGGACTGGGACTTCCTGCACGTTCAATATAGTAACTTTGCCACCTCTGCCTATGAAAAGTATCTGCTTTACTACAGTTAGGACCAGGATCCACTACACATAACAAACACTGATAGGATTTGCCTTCCTACAGAAAAGGTATTTATAGTTACTGCTCTTTTAAAACATGAGAGAAGGAAGAGGAGCCACTGTCCTGGGTTCAACATGGAGGAA